>NC_057795.1:367480317-367485430 GCF_018294505.1 Triticum aestivum | reverse complement strand
CGGCCACGTTCAAAACGGGATCCTGTTCGTCGGGAGGGGTCTGGCGTAACGCAAAACGGAGGAAACGGACCTCCTACGGTCGAAACGGGGGTCCTGTTGATCGGGAGGGGTGTGGCGTACCCCAAAACGGACGAAACGGACTTGTGTTGGAGCGCTACGGTCGAAACGGGGGTCTTGTTCATCGGGAGGGGTGTGGCGTACCGCAAAACGGGACTCCACGAGATACTGTTCGTCTCCACCGTCAACCTCCTCCAGCCTCCACGGGCTACCGTCGACCTCCTCCAGCCTCCACGGGCTCCTGTTCATCCAGCCTCCACCGCGCGCTACTCCACCGGCTACTGTTCAACCACCCCTCCACGGGCACCCTCCACCGTCTGCTGTTCATCCAGCCCTCCACGCCACGGGGTCCTATTCATCCAGAGGCAACGCCACCGCTCACTGTTCATCCAACCCCCCCCCCCCTGCAACGCTCACTGTTCATCCAGAGAGGCAGCATCCATCGGCTTCAGTTAGCAGCAGTAGCAAAGAAATCGCTCGATCGGGTTCAGTTAATAGCCATCGATCGATCGCTCGGGTTCAGTAACGCGTAGCCTGCAGTGCAATCGCTCGGGTTCAGTTAGAGCCCAACGCCTCGCTCGGATTCAGTTAGAGCCAACGCCCCGCACACACACGCGTACGTGTACGAGAGAAACGCACATCGCTCGGTCCCCGACCTCCCACCGTAACCGGAAACTCCCCGAAATTTTCCTCGCCCTCGCTTCTATCACGGTTTTTTCCGTCATGGACGGCCCAAAGAATGTCATGCAGCTGCGTCTCCGGCCCGCCCAGGACGAAAAGCCCATTTTCTGTCATGATTTTTTGTCATAGAAGTAGGAGCCCACCACATCTATGATGATACCGGGTTTTGTCACAATTATCTTCATAGAAGTGTCATATGTATGACAGAAAAAAGTTTCGTTCAGCCCAAAATGTCACGGATGTGTCTTTTTTTTGTAGTGTGAGCCGTGGTAAATGGTAGCTCAGATCACATGGTCTTCTCGCTGCTGTTGATGAAAAAGGAGAATATCCGTAAATCACACGATGTAGTGCAATGGAATGAAGAAAGCAGAGCGCCAATGCAAGATGTATACCTCTTGCGCATTCTCCTCCAACATCGCAGATCGCCTTACCCTCTACCTTTCCTCCTCGTCCTTGAATATAAGATATTCATCTTTTCTATGGAGATGGAAGTGAAGAGTCTCACGGTTGGGATACAAGGTGACTGCTTTTTCAAAGATGCTGGATGCCCATGCCAGCACCATCACTAGACCTCAACGTAACATGTTGTGCGTGCCAAAAAAGATGGAGGCGTCGGAGTGCTGGCATAGCACCGGCTGCAAATTCTATCCTCACTTCTCCGGTGACTATGTCGTAGTGGAACACCTCTAGGAGCTTGAATCCGTTACTGCTAACAGTCAGGGGGCATGAGAATATTACCCCTAGCAGAAGATAGGCCAGAGAAGGCATACCCATGAGAATGTGGAGACCTTCCTCATCAAATGTTCTGACTGCTATCTCCAATTTCAGTATGTTGGTTAGCGAGGCCATTCCCTTGGGAACGCTTTCCATGTCACCCACTAGTTTAAGATGTTGGAGGTGCAGCATGAATCCCTCAATATAATGTTTCCCATATGTCCGTTTGTATGAAGATACTCAAGGCTATATTTACCTAACTTATTTAGAGACGATCCTAGTCTTTCTCTATAGCATTCAAAATCCTCAGACCAAAATAATTGACTCATCGAGAGTTTTCTCAATTTTGTTAGATGCCCAAGCTCTTCCAAAAATTTCTCAGGGTTGTCAACTTTACAAATATCTGACACTTCCTCCAGTGCTCGCATGCTCCCAAACATATCAGCAGAAAACACAAAGTGACGGTTTCCAATGAATAGGCGCACCAGTTTCTGTAGATGGGCTATTGTTGATGGCAGTTTAAAATTAAAACAATAATTCCCACGCAAATCCATTGTCTCTAAGTTCTGTAGCTTTCCAATATCTGCAGGAAGCTCCGTGATCCATACTCCATCCATTCTCAAATACCTTAGCTGATGGAAACTTCCTATATTTCTTATATGCTTGTTTTCCCATGACAAATAACCCCTGGATATATCAAACACACGCAAGGACAGGCAGTCCACAAGTGCGGGTATCTCCTTTGTTTGTCCAAACACATTCAGTGAGCGAACATGTAACTTGCTTCTTGTGATGGCCTGGATTGCCCCTTTCGCTTCAAGCCCACTAGATTGCAGGGAGAGTCAACGGATCTTGGTTGGCAAGGAATTGCAGACACCGTCTAAAACAGTGGCGAAAGTCTCTTCAGCTGACTGAGAAATTATGAGGTCAAGGACCATATCATGGACCTGACAATATGTTTCTTCAAAACTGTCAACATCCACTATCTGGATCATGCTTCTATTGACAAGTTCATTAAAACAACTCTCTGCTTCTTGATATGAATTTCCCTGTTTCGTAGCAATAAACCCTTCGGCTATCCATTTCCATTTCAGCTCTTCACACGAGATTTTTCGCGTCCTCTGGATATATACATAAGTACAACAAACAAGTCTTCAGGTGGTTTGGAAGATCCCAATAACTAAGTAACAATATGTGTTTCATACATTTTCCATCGTCATCACTCTCATATGAAAGACCAGTACCAATGGAATCTTGGAGTCTCTCCCATTCAGTTGGGTTTTGCGGTTTATGGGATAGCAAACTCGCAACGGTAAGTATAGCCAATGTCACCCCACCACATTTTCTTAAGATCGTAGCTAAAACATCTTCTAGTTGAGGAGGGCAGGAGTGTTGGGAGTTTAAAATTCTCTTATAGAACAATCTTCTAGAATCAACAAAATTCAGATGTGGCATTTGATAGAGCTGATCACCAGAGTTGGAACAACATGACTTGGCTACCTTGGTAATGTGGGTCGTAACAATTATTCTGCTACCATTATAATTGTCACGAAAAACTGCTTTGACAAATTCCCAGTGTTGTTCTTTCCATACATCATCAATGACAAAGAAGTACATATATATATATATATACAATGTTATTAAGCTCATTAACACACAGATCATCAAATGCTAGTAACATGTCTGTATGAAGAAAATATACCTCTTTCCTGTCAAGATTCTTTGGATCTCACGGATTAGCTCGTCTTTCTTCCACCTCTCCAACTGGTATTTACTGGATGCAGCTTCGTCGATTTGAGACAGGATATCTTCCAAGAACTTGTCGGGATCAAGGGTGCCCGACACCGACACCGAAGCTCGGCACTGGAATTGCTCTCCAATCGTGCGATAGGTCTCTATGGCAAGAGTAGTCTTTCCGAGCCCTCCACCTCCAGCAATGGCCACCAGCTTCAGGTCCACACTTTCCTCTGTCAACCAAGAGGTAATTTGATCCCTAGGGCCGTCAATGGCCACCCTGTGAAACGCAGCTAGTCGGGGATCTATCGCCACGTTCGTCGCTGGGGCGTAGTTGTCGAGGTTCAGCCTCTGCCGCCGTTCGTCCTCCTCGGCGACACGGGCCTTGAGCTCCTTGATCTGGGTGCCGATTCCATGGCGCTCAAAGAGCGTCTTGAGCCGGCGCACGGTCTTCTTCCTGAACCCAGGCTTGGCGTCGCCGTTCCCGAGACGGAGCATGAAGCGGTTGATGCACTCCTCCATGTCGTAGCTGATTTCGCGCATGCTGGCCTTCCAATCCTTGGCCACCTCGTCGAGCCCCTCCATGTCCGCGAGCACGTTGACCAGGATCTGCATCCGGCGGAGCTCGCGCTCGAGGAAGGCGATGTCCTTGCGGACCCGCTTGAGCATCTTGTACTCGTCGCCCAGCAGGGTGGCGAGCTTGCCGATGACGGAGCCCAGCGCCCCCGTCCCGACGCCCACGCCCACCATCTCCTCCTTCCCCCCCTGCGGAAGAAGATGAGGCTGCTACACGGCCGCCATGGTTTGGTCCGTGGTGTTCGTTGGAGGAGCAGAGTAAAGGTGGTGAGGAGAGCGAGGCGCTGGTGAGGCAATAATGGAGTGGTGTGTTACTGCAGTACTGCTGCTAGCGTCCTACAGAGGAGACTTGACCGCTGCTTTGCACTGTATGCGCGTGAAACGGCACTGTATGACCACCGCTATCCTAGACCACACGTGGGTTGCTGGAGAGAGTACTTTCATCCTACGCGCCACCCATAAATTGATAAACCTTAGGCATTCACTTGAGTGATACTATTGTTGTTAACATACAAACTTTTGCGCTTCAAGCTCTAGCATGTGTGTACAAGAGTAGAGAAGTGTGTAGCAGACATCATCAACCAAATTATGTATTGTCTTTGTACTTTCGCTTGAAAGGGAATCTCATGGATGGTAATTAAACCAAAATGACAGTAGCAATACTTGTTTCATATATTGTTGTAATGTATGTGATGAATGTGTTGTGTACTAAGGTCTCAACTTTGATAAATAATTTGTTTTACAAGATCGATCTTGATCCTAGAGTGACAAACTGTTGGCCACCTGCCGGAACGCGACACAGTTATGCGGGGCATCACACAACCTACATACTAGTATTTTCGGGTTATGACATGTGTATAACAAACTTCATATTAAAGGAACAACAAAGCAAGCAAGGGAAGCGTGCGATGGCATCACACGATAGTGCAAGCGTTCGGGTTCTCACCACTGAATTCATCTGTCACCGACAACTGCGTGGGAGGGTAGCGATACACCTCCACCGGAGAGTAGGGGTACACTAAAGAGTAGGGGTTCACATCGTCAACATAGTACCGAGCGGGAGGCCAGGAGTCATACTTCTTGAGTTTGCTGACACCACCATCATCATTGGCTTTGTTCTCAACCTCATCTGACTTCTCCCCCTCTGATGTTTTCTCCTCCTTGACCATGACGGCCTCCCTCCTTATCTTCTTCTGGATATTTTCAACAAGCATAGCTGGATCCATATCGCCTTTTACGATCACCTGGTCATTTGGGAGATCCGCCTCCACGGACTCGACGCCTTCTATCTTGCTTATTTGCTTCTCTAGAAGCTGTGCACACGTGCAACAATGCATGTTAACCTTTAGGA
>NC_057795.1:367475213-367480307 GCF_018294505.1 Triticum aestivum | reverse complement strand
AAATAATGTCATGCAGCTGCGTCTCCGGCCCTCCGAGGACGAAAAACCCATTTTCTGTCATGATTTTTTTTCATAGAAGTAGGATCCCACCACATCTATGATGATACCGGGTTTTGTCACAATTATCGTCATAGAAGTGTCATATGAATGACAGAAAAAAAATTTGTTCGGCCCAAAATGTCACGGATGTGTCTTTTTTTGTAGTGATATCATTCAACTTGGTCAGATGTGCCACAACAGTTTCAGATTCAAGGCCATAAAAAGGATCAGATTCAACTAAAGTAATAATCTCAGGATCTACAAAGAATTCATAATCCTTATCAGTAACACAGATAGGTGAAGTAGCAAAAGAGGGGTCAGGTTTCATTCTAGCATTAAGAGACTGCTGCTTCCATTTAGCTAATAATTTCTTAAGATAGCTCTAGCAGCTTCTTCATTCATAACATAACCCTCAGGAACAACAGGCAATTCATAATCATTGGGAGAACTTTCATCATCACTATCATCAATAATAGCATCTTCAATAATTTCATTCTCCCTAACTCTAGCAAGTTGTTCATCAAGATATTCACCTAAAGGCAAAGTAGTATCACGCACAAAAGTAGTTTCATCATAAGTGTCGTGCAAAGCAGAAGTGGCATCATCAATAACATGCGACATATCAGAGTTCATATCATTAGCAGGTTTAGGTGTCGCAAGTTTACTAATAACATAAGGAGAATCTAGTGCAGAGCTAGATGGCAGTTCCTTACCTCCCCTCGTAGTTGAGGGAAAAATCTTGGTTTTAGCGTCTTTCAAGTTCTTCATAGTGATCAACAGATAAAAATCCCAAGTGACTCAGAGAATAGAACTATGCTTCCCGGCAACGGCGCCAGAAATTAGTCTTGATAACCCACAAGTGTAGGGGATCGCAACAGCTTTCGAGGGTAAATTATTCAACCCAAATTTATTGATTTGACACAAGGGGAGCCAAAGAATATTCTTGAGTATTAGCAGTTGAGTTGTCAATTCAACCACACCTGGAAAACTTAGTATCTCACTACAAAAAAATACACTTCTGTGATGATACGTGTTTGTCACAGTATGTCGCGTTTTTTGTCATGCATGTACATCCATGACAAATTTATGACAGAATCAAGATAGTCATACCTGTGCTGTCGTAGAAGTGTTCCATGACATTGCCAAAATTATCATCACGGAAGTGTCCACTTCCATGACGATAAATCACGCGTCACAGAAGTTCTTTCGTCAAGGGTGACCGAAACATGGCATCCACCATAACGGAACACCGCTAAGCTATCGGGTCGGGTTTTGGATCCGATAACCCGTTAACAGCCCCGACCAATGGGGATTTTCCATGTGTAAAATCATCATTGGCTGGAGGAAACATGTGTTAGCTCATCGTTGGGACAGATGTCATGCACTCACTAGACAGAAGGCGCCTATGATACGTCGACACGTGGCACGGCCCAACAAGTTTAAATGGGCCGGCCCAACTAAAGGCCCACAATATTTTGAGGACCCTAGTAGGCCGGCCCATTAATTGGCTGCCATGTTTTGGGCCAAATGCCGGCCCATAATTGATCCGGTCCATTTATGGCCCGCCATGTTCCGGGCCTAATAATGGCCCATATAAGATCCAGCCCATTAAAAGCCTCCCACTTTCTGGGCCAAATCACAGCCCAGATCAGGTCCGGCCCTTTAAGAGGCTTTGGGCTCAATTATGGCCCATATCAGATTCGGCCCATTGACTGGACGCTATGCTTTTGGGCCCACTTGCTAAAGGCCCATTTAGTAATTCGGCCTGATATTAGTTTCGTCCTGTTAAGGGCCCATTTAGCATTTCGGCCCTATATTAATTTCGGCCCGTTAAAAGCCCGTCATATAGTTGGGCCTAACTACAGCCCGATTTGCATCTGGCCTGCTCGCAGCCGATATCTGATTGGGCCAAACAAGGACCAAGACAACTTTGTCCTGTTAAAAGCCCGTGAATTGATTCGCACAATCATGGGCCGGGGTCCATTTCGGGCTGCCGGCGGCCCGTGAGCTATTCGGCACGTTGCAGGCCCAGCCTACTTCTCAGCCTCCTAAAAGCCCATTGAGTTTTCTTGCGAAAAGAGGGCCGGGGGTTACTCGGTCTATTAAAGGCCTGAATCTACTAGTGGGCCAGTTTGACGGGGCCCATGATCCGGATCATACATCGCGATTGCATGACGGCCCGATTATGTACCGTAATTTTACGGTTTGGCCGGTTTACTGCGAAGACATGACATATATATAGTAAAATAACTGCAGCATCGTGAATAAGAAAAAACCTAGACTATACAATAAAGAAATTACGACATTGTCAGGACCCCGACTCAATGCCACATCGATCTAGCATGTAACACCTCATATCACTTTGCGGCCTCACGCACGGTATCCCCACGGGTGTCGCCTTACCTTTGCCCGGGATCGTTTGCGCCTTTTGGCACACGTATATGGTGGTGTCGCTAGCATCCATATGATAAAGAGCCCGGGCTGACATGGCTAGTCGTAAACCCAAAGTGGCACTAACTTACAGGGACAGGCATCCATGACCCAGCATCGAACATGTCGGTCATCAGCGAGTGAATCCAGGCTGTAGCACTGGGCTAACAGGACTCCGGTGAACCGGGCTGTAGCGGGCTAGCAGGACTCCGGTATTCATCGCATGACATTTCCCCGAAGGGACAGACACAGGATCGAGGAAGGACACATGCCGGCCAGCCTAAGTGTTCCGGAGCAGTAGCAAGCTACTAGGGCTCAGTGGAAGCACTAGGAGACATTTCCCGGTAAGAGAGAACTACTAAGGATAAACAACTAGATAGTCAGATCCCACACATAGCAATACACATTACACGTACGCATAAAATGCAAGTATGTGCTGTACAACATGGCATCACAGCATAACTCAACAACTTATATAGATAAAGGCTCAGAAGAGCCATCACAGCATTATTACAAACAGGGGTCACATGACCCAACAGTCAGAGCAATCAAGCAACAAGCGGAAGCATTACATGTCTGGGTACAGACATCTACAAAAGAAAAAGGCTGAAGAGCCTGACTATCTACAACATCCGATCAAGATCGTAGCTGAGGTACTAGCTACTAGTCGAAGTCCACAAGAACACTAGTAAGACCGGAGTCTCCGCTGCAAAAACATAAATGAAGCAACATGAGTACAAAGGTACTCAGCAAGACTTACATCAGATCCTAGCATACATGCATTTGTGTCAAGGGGTAATGTGGAGTTTAGTTGCAGCAAGCCAGCGTTGACTCTGTGGCTATCCTGTTCTACGACTACCAGAAACTCTTGAGGTGAAACAACGTACATGAGTCCACTAATCACCACACAATACACTACTATGGATTCATCCCCGTCTCCCTACGAGAAGGCCATCCATAGCACTCACACTTGTCTTGAGCATTTTATAGTATCCACTTCAAGTTGTCTATGTACCATGTAAGCATCCAAGAAGTCCATAACCGCGGACCCGGCTATTCGAATAGATCATGTTAACCCTGCAGGGGTGTACTTCTTCACACACGCTCTCGCCACTTACCGCCATGTACACGTCATGTATCTCGGCAACCTTCAAGCGGAAGCCTGGCGAGGGTGTCGGCCACGACCTGACTAACCACACAAGACTCTAGTCCAGGTTTATCGCCTATTCGGGTTCCATCCGCAAGGAGATCCGGCCGGGGTGTCGCTCACGGCCCCAAACGATGTGAGCAGGGTTCCCGAGCCCACCAACCGGGTGCCACTCGGTACACCGTGCACGTGTGCCTAGTCTGTCCCAAGCCCACCCTGCCGGGTGCCACCTGGTAGAAAAATAGCACTACCTACAA
Organism: Triticum aestivum; assembly: GCF_018294505.1. Taxonomy (NCBI): domain Eukaryota; kingdom Viridiplantae; phylum Streptophyta; class Magnoliopsida; order Poales; family Poaceae; genus Triticum; species Triticum aestivum. The sequence continues at coordinate 367,476,434 of NC_057795.1, read as the reverse complement.
ATACCAGAAACTAGTTGCGTCTCCTGGACAGAGATCAAGTTGGCTAATAAGTCGAGAGGGGCACTTAAGCATTCCAATGTGTGGTAGTATCGAGTCATTGGACAACATACATAGAACTCAGTGCTTAAGGACAGTTCCAGTGAGACAACCCACCATGTACTCCTACATGGCCTCTCACCGCGACCTTTACCAAATCGTGTTTACACACTTCACTCTCAGCATCAGAACATATCGTAACACTCCAATTCATTCCCAATGAATCAGACCTGACACAACTCTAAGCAATAGCAGGCATAGCATGGTAGGAACACATCAGTGGCTTCAATCAACTCCTACACATGCTAGTGGGTTTCAACTATTTACTGTGGCAATGACAGGTCATGCAGAGGAATGGGTTCAACTACCGCAGCACAAAGTAGCAGATGAACCGTTGTTGTCCTAATGCAATAACTGAGAGCAGGAGCGAGAGAGTAGGGTTTTATCGAAATGAACAAGGGGGGTTTGCTTGCCTGGTAAAACAACAAGGGAGGCACTGCTTCACAGACAGGTACTCTGGAACGTCTCCGGAGCAGGGCCTATCGAGAAGGAACGGTGCCGGCAATCAATACACAATCATATGCAACAATATGATGCATGAACATGGCATGTAGATGTGATGCTGTTTGAGCTAATGCATCTAGTAAACATTTGGTTTGAAGTCCATTTGAACCAAAGGTTCAAATGCATTTCTAAATTAAGTCTCTTATATATGCCCTAATGTGTTTTCCCATATTCAGCATGTATAAGTTGGTTTTTCATGCATGAAACTAGTACAGATGGAAAGGTTGCATTTTTCTGATAATTTTTCATATATAAATTATTTAAATCTGAGCTACGGTTGAATTGTTATGAATTTTTGAAGTTTAAAACAATTTCTGGAATTTCCTGATTTAATTTAAATCCAGAAATTATATATTGCATCAGCATGACATCATCACTACATCAGCGGGTCAACGCGGCTGTCCAGGTCAAATCTGACGTGTGGGACCCACACGTCAGTGACAGGGGGGTTAAACATGGGTTAATTTAGTTCTAATTAAAAGTTAGTGGCGCTGGGGCCCACTGTCAGTGTCAGGGTTAATTAACAGAGTTGATTAAATTTAAACTAATCCTAAACTAAAATTAGTCAGGGCCGGGGCCCACATGTCATTGACTCTGGGTAGTCAAACCCCAGGTCAACTG
>NC_057795.1:367464117-367475130 GCF_018294505.1 Triticum aestivum | reverse complement strand
GGTCAATCCCGCCGGCGTTTAGCCGCCGGCGAGGCCGAGCGCGGCGGAGGGGCTCGGGAACGTCGCTCCGGCGACCATTCGGGCGGTGGAGACCACGAGAGCGAAGCCCGCGCTCACGCGCATCCAGTGGAACACGCGGGAGGCTACGGGGGCGGCGGAGCTCGCCGGAGCAGAGCTCACGGCGGCGGCCGGAGTTTGGCCTCGAGCGGGAGCACAGCTACGGCACACAGGGAGGAAGAAGAGAAGGGGGAACATGCGCAGAAGCTCACGGCGGAGGCGACGGGATGGTCAACAGGCTCGGGGACGAGTCGGAGACGACGGACGGGCGCCGACGATCTCGGGCGGCCGACGACGAAGATGACGGCGATGGCGGCTCCTCGGGGCACTCCGGCTTGCGTGGCTCAGCGAGGAGGTAGCTGGCGATAAGGCGGAGCTCCTGGGCACGACGGGGAGGCGAGGGGGAGGCGGTGGCTATCGCCACGGCGTGCGGCGGCGACGGCAGCGCTTCGGGCGCGGGGAGAGGGAGAGATGCAGGGGAGGGAGAGAAACGAGAGAGCGAGGGAGAGATCCGGGGTGGTGCTGGGAGCTTCTGGCGAGGCCAGGGCGTCGAGGGGGAGGGCACGCATGCAGCTGCCGTGGCACGCATGCGCGCGGTGTGCGGCGACCACGCGCCCTGTCCCTCTGGCGCGAGGAGGGGGACGACTGGCGTCGGCCAGTCAGCTGGGCCGAGCTACTGGGCCGATCGGGTAAGTGGCCCAGGTAAGTCTCTCTCCCCTTTTGTGTTTTCTTTTCTAATTTTCTGACATTTGTTTGGTTTAATAAAAATACTAAACCATTTTATTTTATTATGCCAATTTTTGTAGGGGCTAATGGTATTATTCCAGAGCTCCTCAACAAATGGCACAATTTTGGACATATAAAATATATATAACATTTATATATCCAAGCAAATAATTATTGTATTAATTCCAAATGTCCAAAATAAAATACTTATGAGGTCCTGAAAATATTGGTTTGATTTTTTTATCTCTGTCCAATATTTTCAGAGGGCAACATGAGCATTTTCTTGGACCCTTTTGGAGAAATTTTTATTTGGGTCATTTCCAAAAATGAATCTGAGGGTTCCACCAATCCTCATTTCAAATTTAAATGAAATTTAAACATGATGCACAAATGACTAGCTAGTCTAGGTCATACCAGACTAGGGATGTGACAACTCGCCCCCACTTGAAAAAATCTCGTCCCGAGATTCAGGGGTTGACGGAAAGAAAGCGGGGTACTCCAGTCGAAGACGATCTTCTCGCTCCCAAGTAGCTTCTCTCTCGGAATGATGAGACCACTGAACTTTGAGAAACTTGATGTTCTGACGTCGAGTGACACGCTCTGCTTGATCAAGAATGCGAACCGGGTACTCTCGGTATGTGAGGTTATCTTGGAGATCAAGCGTTTCGTGGTCCACTCCACGGATAGGATCCGAGAAGCAACGCCTGAGTTGAGAGACGTGGAAGACATCATGAACTCGAGAAAGATGTGGCGGTAGTTCCAACTGGTAGGCAACCTCTCCTCGTTTAGCAAGAATGCGAAAAGGACCAATGTAACGAGGAGCCAACTTGCCCTTGATACCGAAACGATGGGTACCCTTCAAAGGAGTAACCCGAAGGTAAGCTTGGTCGCCAATCTCATAAGTCATATCCTTATGATGACGATCATACTGACTCTTTTGACGAGATTGGGCTGTTTTCAAATTCTCACGAATGATGCGAACTTGCTCTTCTGCCTCCTGGATCATGTCCGGTCCAAAGAATTGTCTTTCACCGGTTTCTGACCAGTTCAAAGGTGTTCGACATCTTCGTCCATAGAGAACCTCAAAAGGAGCTTTCTTGAGGCTGGATTGGTAGCTATTGTTATAAGCAAACTCGGCGAAAGGAAGACATTTCTCCCAATCCATACCGAATGAGATAACGCAAGCTTTGAGCATGTCTTCGAGAATTTGATAGACCCGTTCCACCTGACCACTCGACTGAGGGTGGAAAGCGGTACTGAAGGAAAGATGGGTTCCCATGGCAGTTTGGAAACTCTCCCAGAAATGAGAAGTGAAAAGACTACCACGGTCTAAATTGATCTCTAGTGGAACACCATGAAGTGATACTATTCGAGAAATATATAAGTCAGCGAGCTGACTAGCAGTGATATTTTCTCGAACAGGAAGGAAGTGAGCCACTTTGGAAAGACGATCAACGACTACGAAGATAGGTTTATTCCCTCTCTTGGTCCTGGGAAAGCCGGTGATGAAGTCCATACCAACTTTATCCCATTTCCATTCAGGAATAGCTAAAGGCTGAAGGGTGCCAGCAGGTCTTTGATGCTCTGCCTTAACGCGACAACAAACGTCACATTTAGCAATGAACTCAGCAATTTCTCTCTTCATCCTAGTCCACCAGAACCTCTGGCGTAGGTCCTGATACATCTTAGTACTACCGGGATGAATCGTGAGAGGGGATTCATGCGCCTCCTTAAGAATCAATTGTCGCAGATGTTGATTCTTGGGAACCACCAAGCGATTCTCAAAGAAAACAACACCACGATCATCCATAGAGAAACATCCACCAACTCCCTTCTTAATGTTTCTCTTAATGCGGATAACCCCCCTATCAAACTTCTGGTCAGAGATGATCTGATCCTCAAGGGTAGGTTTCGCCACCAAGGTTAAGCTTACAGAATTCCTCATGGAGAAGTGGTTGGCCTTGCTGCAACATGAGATTATTGCAATAGGATTTACGACTTAGAGCATCAGCCATGACATTGGCTTTGCCTGGGGTGTAGGTAATCCCTAGATCATAATCTGTGATTAACTCCAACCAACGTCTTTGCCTAAGGTTCAGATCTGGTTGGGTGAAGATATACTTGAGACTCTGGTGATCAGTGTAGATCTCGCAACGTTTACCAAGGAGGTAATGTCGCCAGGTCTTGAGTGCATAGACTACGGCTGCAAGCTCTAGATCATGTGTAGGATAATTCTCCTCATGTGGATGCAACTGTCGGGATGCATAGGCAATCACATGACGATCCTGCATAAGAATGCAACCTAGTCCCTGTCGTGAGGCGTCGCAGTAGATAATAAAGTCTTTAGTGAAATCCGGTGGCACAAGTATGGGAGCAGAAGTCAGGCGTCTTTTCAGTTCCTGAAAACTGTACTCACACTGTGGGGACCACTCGAACTTTTTATCTTTCTTGAGAAGTTCCGTGAGGGGTTTGGCTACTTTGGAGAAGTTTTCAACAAAGCGGCGACAATAGATGGCTAGACCAAGGAAACTCCTAACTTGTTTAACGGTCTCAGGTGGGGTCCAATCGAGAACGGCTTGAACTCTTTCGGGATTGACAGCAATGCCCTTACCAAAGATTACGTGGCCTAGGTAGGTCACTTCTGACAACCAAAATTCACACTTGGAGAACTTAGCATAAAGGCGGTGCTCTCTAAGTTTTTCTAACACGAGTCTAAGATGTTCGGCATGCTCTTCCTCGTTCTTCGAGTAAATAAGAATGTCATCGAGGTAAACCACGACGAATTTATCTAAGTACTCCATGAAGATCGAGTTCATCAAGCGAGAGAATGTAGCTGGAGCGTTGGTTAGCCCAAAGGACATAACGGTGTACTCGTACTGACCATAACGAGTGACAAAAGCTGTCTTGGGAATGTCCCCATTTCTGATCTTAATTTGGTGGTAGCCTAACCTTAAATCCATCTTGGAGAAGACTGAGGATCCAGCGAGCTGATCATACAGGTCGTTGATCCTGGGGAGCGGATACTTGTTCTTTATCGTGACCAAATTAACGGGACGATAATCTACAACCATCCGGTCCGTACCATCCTTCTTCTTGACGAAGAGGACGGGGCAAGCCCAAGGAGAAGAACTAGGACGGATGAAACCCTTTTGCAAGGACTCATCGAGTTGTTTCTTAAGCTCGGCTAGTTCTAGGGGTGCCATCTTGTAAGGTCTCCGGGAGATTGGAGCTGTTCCTGGGATAAGATCTATGACGAACTCTACATCTCTGTCAGGTGGAACACCTGGCAGTTCCTCTGGAAAGACATCCGGAAAGTCACGGACTACCGGGATATCTCCAAGGTCTGGAAGAGGGTTGGCATTAAGAGAATAGAGCTGACGCTTTGCAACTCTAGTGGAGACGGTGACTATCTTGCCAGATGGGTGTGTAAGCTGAACAGATCTGGTGTAACAATCAATCTTGGCATGATGAGCTGTCATCCAGTCCATACCCAAGATGATGTTAATATCTGAGGACTTGAGGGCTACAAGTGATGAAAGGAATACAAGTCTGTCAACAAGGATTTCGTTACCATGGCTTACACTAGAGGTTTGCCATTTGGATCCAGGAGTTTGGATGACTAGCGGAGTTGGCATTTCACAAAATGACAGGTTGTGCAAGTTAGCATAGCTTTCAGAAATGAAGGAGTGAGATGCTCCAGTATCGAATAGAACTGATGCTGGGTGACAATTGACAAGGAGTGTACCAAGAACGACATCTGGATCATCATGAGCGTCTTTAGCTGAGACGTGATGCACACGTCCACGTTCAGTGGGAACTGATTTGACACTGATCATCTTGCGTGATGGCTTAATACAGCCAACAGTCTTCTCGGGCTGGGGTGGAGCATAACTCGTCTGAGAGTAGTCACGTGCATAGTGTCCTGGCTTCCCGCATGTGAAGCAAGTCCCTGAGGTTGGACGGGGACCCGCACTGACAAGCGGTCTACCAGTAGGCCTGGGTGGAACATATGACTGAGTTGGGGAAGGCACCATAGAGGATGGCCTTGGTGTATATCCGGAAGGAAGAGCAGAGTTTGGAACCCAAATCCGGCGCTTCTGAGAGCTAGAACCGGAGGAAGATCCCAAAGCACGAGTGTGCTTACGAGACTCCTCGTAAGTGAGCTGAGCTGTCTCTACATTAATGGCCTTGTTCACAAGGGCTTGGAATGTATCACAATGATGCAGGTGGAGATCACGACGCAACTTCGGGTTGAGACCCTTCCGGAACCTAGCCTGCTTCTTGGCGTCCGTGGACACTTCTTCTGTGGCATAGCGAGCGAGGTTCTCAAACTCTCTACTATAAGCATCAACATCCATCTTATTCTGGGTGAGACTACAGAACTCTTCTCTCTTGCGATCAAGGAGGGCCTCAGGAATGTGATGCTCGCGAAAAGCCTCAGTGAAATCTCTCCAGGTAGGAATCTGGCCAGCTGGAAGCATAGCCTCATAGTTCTGCCACCAAAGACTAGCAGGACCTTCCAGGTGGTATGTGGCATAGGTGACCTTTTCATCTTCAGCTACGTTCGCAGAACGCAGCTTATGAGTGATGCTACGGAGCCAGTCATCTGCATCGAGTGGCTCGATGGAATGATGAAAGGTAGGTGGGTGCAAACGAATGAAGTCATGAATGGTAGCAGACCCTTTGAACTGATGTGCGGTGTTCTCCTCGATACGTGCCAACAAACGGTTAGACCCACGCTTGTTCCTCTCCATCTCTAGCATGAACTCGGTCAACGAAGGCTGGTCGGGAGGATCCTCATTCCTACCATCTCCGTGGTTCTGGCTACGAGCAACGGAACTTTTCTTAGCTGATGACATCCTGAGAAACGAAACCAAGGACGGAATCAGCATCAATTATAGACTGTAGAATGTAGGACAAGGAATTAGTATCTCTCGAACTCCTAGGGAAATTCCGGCAGCATAACGGCAGTAAAATGCTCAGAATGAGACATCCTACTAGAATGGGGTAATAACATACTCATCAGCATTACTCAAGGTTCTGAGATCATGCTAAACAGACTACACCGGAAACACTCGAGAACTGGGGTATGACTCTGATCAACCAATCCTATGGGACTACGGAGTAGTAACACGTGATCCTGATAGGTGGAAGAGAAAGCCTAGTTCCTTAATCCCGTCGGAAAGATAGGACGACTCAGATCAGAAGGTCATGAGGTATAAGGAGTAAAAAGAGACTTACGTTCCTTCCCACAATCAATTCCCTTACATAACTAAAGATTTTCTAGACTCAACTTCGACCAGTTTGGCTTGGTAATCCTACAGGCAGTCAGGCTCTGATACCAACGCTGTCAGGACCCCGACTCAATGCCACATCGATCTAGCATGTAACACCTCATATCACTTTGCGGCCTCACGCATGGTATCCCCACGGGTGTCGCCTTACCTTTGCCCGGGACCGTTTGCGCCTTTTGGCACACGTATATGGTGGTGTCGCTAGCATCCATATGATAAAGAGCCCGGGCTGACATGGCTAGTCGTAAACCCAAAGTGGCACTAACTTACAGGGACAGGCATCCATGACCCAGCATCGAACATGTCGGTCATCAGCGAGTGAATCCAGGCTGTAGCACTGGGCTAACAGGACTCTGGTGAACCGGGCTGTAGCGGGCTAGCAGGACTCCGGTATTCATCGCGTGACATTTCCCCGAAGGGACAGACACAGGATCGAGGAAGGACACATGCCGGCCAGCCTAAGTGTTCCGGAGCAGTAGCAAGCTACTAGGGCTCAGTGGAAGCACTAGGAGACATTTCCCGGTAAGAGAGAACTACTAAGGATAAACAACTAGATAGTCAGATCCCACACATAGCAATACACATTACACGTACGCATAACATGCAAGTATGTGCTGTACAACATGGCATCACAGCATAACTCAACAACTTATATAGATAAAGGCTCAGAAGAGCCATCACAGCATTATTACAAACAGGAGTCACATGACCCAACAGTCAGAGCAATCAAGCAACAAGCGGAAGCATTACATGTCTGGGTACAGACATCTACAAAAGAAAAAGGCTGAAGAGCCTGACTATCTACAACATCTGATCAAGATCGTAGCCGAGGTACTAGCTACTAGTCGAAGTCCACAAGAACACTACTAAGACCGGAGTCTCCGCTGCAAAAACATAAATGAAGCAACATGAGTACAAAGGTACTCAGCAAGACTTACATCAGATCCTAGCATACATGCATTTGTGTCAAGGGGTAATGTGGAGTTTAGTTGCAGCAAGCCAGCGTTGACTCTGTGGCTATCCTGTTCTACGACTACCAGAAACTCTTGAGGTGAAACAACGTACACGAGTCCACTAATCACCACACAATACACTACTATGGATTCATCCCCGTCTCCCTACGAGAAGGCCATCCATAGCACTCACACTTGTCTTGAGCATTTTATAGTATCCACTTCAAGTTGTCTATGTACCATGTAAGCATCCAAGAAGTCCATAACCGCGGACCCGGCTATTCGAATAGATCATGTTAACCCTGCAGGGGTGTACTTCTTCACACACGCTCTCGCCACTTACCGCCATGTACACGTCATGTATCTCGGCAACCTTCAAGCGGAAGCCTGGCGAGGGTGTCGGCCACGACCTGACTAACCACACAAGACTCTAGTCCAGGTTTATCGCCTATTCGGGTTCCATCCGCAAGGAGATCCGGCCGGGGTGTCACTCACGGCCCCAAACGATGTGAGCAGGGTTCCCGTGCCCACCAACCGGGTGCCACTCGGTACACCGTGCCACGTGTGCCTAGTCTGTCCCAAGCCCACCCTGCCGGGTGCCACCTGGTAGAAAAATAGCACTACCTACAAATACCAGAAACTAGTTGCGACTCCTGGACAGAGATCAAGTTGGCTAATAAGTCGAGAGGGGCACTTAAGCATTCCAATGTGTGGTAGTATCGAGTCATTGGACAACATACATAGAACTCAGTGCTTAAGGACGGTTCCAGTGAGACAACCCACCATGTACTCCTACATGGCCTCTCACCGCGACCTTTACCAAATCGTGTTTACACACTTCACTCTCAGCATCAGAACATATCGTAACACTCCAATTCATTCCCAATGAATCAGACCTGACACAACTCTAAGCAATAGCAGGCATAGCATGGTAGGAACACATCAGTGGCTTCAATCAACTCCTACACATGCTAGTGGGTTTCAACTATTTACTGTGGCAATGACAGGTCATGCAGAGGAATGGGTTCAACTACCGCAGCACAAAGTAGCAGATGAACCGTTGTTGTCCTAATGCAATAACTGAGAGCAGGAGCGAGAGAGTAGGGTTTTATCGAAATGAACAAGGGGGGTTTGCTTGCCTGGTAAAACAACAAGGGAGGCACTGCTTCACAGACAGGTACTCTGGAACGTCTCCGGAGCAGGGCCTATCGAGAAGGAACGGTGCCGGCAATCAATACACAATCATATGCAACAATATGATGCATGAACATGGCATGTAGATGTGATGCTGTTTGAGCTAATGCATCTAGTAAACATTTGGTTTGAAGTCCATTTGAACCAAAGGTTCAAATGCATTTCTAAATTAAGTCTCTTATATATGCCCTAATGTGTTTTCCCATATTCAGCATGTATAAGTTGGTTTTTCATGCATGAAACTAGTACAGATGGAAAGGTTGCATTTTTCTGATAATTTTTCATATATAAATTATTTAAATCTGAGCTACGGTTGAATTGTTATGAATTTTTGAAGTTTAAAACAATTTCTGGAATTTCCTGATTTAATTTAAATCCAGAAATTATATATTGCGTCAGCATGACATCATCACTACATCAGCGGGTCAACGCGGCTGTCCAGGTCAAATCTGACGCGTGGGACCCACACGTCAGTGACAGGGGGCTTAAACAGGGGTTAATTTAGTTCTAATTAAAAGTTAGTGGCGTTGGGGCCCACTGGCAGTGTCAGGGTTAATTAACAGAGTTGATTAAATTTAAACTAATCCTAAACTAAAATTAGTCAGGGCCGGGGCCCACATGTCATTGACTCTGGGTAGTCAAACCCCAGGTCAACTGGGGGGGTTAGCGCGGGTTGACCGGTCAATCCCGCCGGCGTTTAGCCGCCGGCGAGGCCGAGCGCGGCGGAGGGGCTCGGGAACGTCGCTCCGGCGACCATTCGGGCGGCGGAGACCACGAGAGCGAAGCCCGCGCTCACGCGCATCCAGTGGAACACGCGGGAGGCTGCGGGGGCGGCGGAGCTCGCCAGAGCAGAGCTCACAGCGGCGGCCGGAGTTCGGCCTCGAGCGGGAGCACAGCTACGGCACACGGGGAGGAAGAAGAGAAGGGGGAACAGGCGCAGAAGCTCACGGCGGAGGCGACGGGATGGTCAACAGGCTCGGGGACGAGTCGGAGACGACGAACGGGCGCCGACGATCTCGGGCGGCCGACGACGAAGATGACGGTGATGGCGGCTCCTCGGGGCACTCCGGCTTGCGTGGCTCGGCGAGGAGGTAGCTGGCGACGAGGCGGAGCTCCTGGGCACGACGGGGAGGCGAGGGGGAGGCGGTGGCTATGGCCACGGCGTGCGGCGGCGACGGCAGCGCTTCGGGCGCGGGGAGAGGGAGAGATGCAGGGGAGGGAGAGAAACGAGAGAGCGAGGGAGAGATCCGGGGCGGTGCTGGGCGCTTCTGGCGAGGCCAGGGCGTCGAGGGGGAGGGCACGCAGGCAGCTGCCATGGCGCGCATGCGCGCGGTGTGTGGCGACCACGCGCCCTGTCCCTCTGGCGCGAGGAGGGGGACGACTGGCGTCGGCCAGTCAACTGGGCCGAGCTACTGGGCCGATCGGGTAAGTGGCCCAGGTAAGTCTCTCTCCCCTTTTCTGTTTTCTTTTCTAATTTTCTGACATTTGTTTGGTTTAATAAAAATACTAAACCATTTTATTTTATTATGCCAATTTTTGTAGGGGCTAATGGTATTATTCCAGAGCTCCTCAACAAATGGCACAATTTTGGACATATAATATATATATAACATTTATATATCCAAGCAAATAATTATTGTATTAATTCCAAATGTCCAAAATAAAATACTTATGAGGTCCTGAAAATATTGGTTTGATTTTTTTATCTCTGTCCAATATTTTCAGAGGGCAACATGAGCATTTTCTTGGACCCTTTTGGAGAAATTTTTATTTGGGTCATTTCCAAAAATGAATCTGAGGGTTCCACCAATCCTCATTTCAAATTTAAATGAAATTTAAACATGATGCACAAATGACTAGCTAGTCTAGGTCATACCAGACTAGGGATGTGACAGACATATTACATCCACTTGGCATCAAAGTTTGCCACTACGATAATAAAGCACAAGCAGACAGCAGATTACATACACTAGGCATCAAAGATCGCCACCAGTGCAAATAAACATGCCGACACAATAATATACAAAACCGACAGAACTTCAATAGAGTTCAAGAAAGGTTAGCCCTGCTAGGGAGGTGTAGCGCAAGCAGCTGAGCAAGATGATGAGATTGCGCTTGTTCAACACTTATATTTTCCTCACTCTGAAAGATAAACAAGCAGACAGATGACAGGTTTCGCACATGAAAGTATCAGTGCTGACAATTCATCACATTTCTTACTGACGAATAAAGTGATACAGTTTAAAATTGCATTAACACAATATGGTATTGTTCAGGTCATGACATGGCAGGAAATGACATTGTGAAGGAGTTGGCAGCTTCACGACACCACTAGATTACAGATCAAGAACTCATAAGTATCAATGGTTAGTGTGCTGTCAATTTATCCCATTTCAGATTGGCAAATAAAGAGATGGTTTAAATAATAGTAGAATGATATGACATTGTTCATAGTTAAGACATTGCAAAATATGACATTGTGCTGTAGTGGGTAGGTTCACCACACCACTGGATTACAGATGAAGAACAGAAGCATACATGCAGTGCAAAATAAGATCACTTGCTCTGAATAGTTTAATTTACATGGTATGAAGAAGGAACTTGGTTGTATAACTGAAAACTTAAATTGAGAAGGACAAACTTTTGTTTATGAACTACATAATAAACTTTAAACATGCAATTTGATGCAAACACCAAAAATAAACAGCTGTTGCAGTCATGCCTAACCAAATATACACAACAAAGTTTGAAGGCTTGAGAAGGACAAACTTACATTACTGGTGAAGACA
>NC_057795.1:367383578-367463696 GCF_018294505.1 Triticum aestivum | reverse complement strand
CGATACAGGCAAAAGGCACAGCCAAGAGCAATGCACAGCTAAACTTCTTTAGTACCAACCTTATGGTAAGAGTAAATATAGATCTGATGTGTAGAAAATGGAGGGCAAAGGAAAATAAGCTGCAGAGTGATGGTACATGAACAACTACCTGTCAATATAAGTACACTGATAAAGGACAGCATGTACTTACAAGAACAATGCAGAGCTAAAAAAATTCATTGGCATTGGATATATTCTACACTAATGTAACCATTCATACAGATGAGATAATTTGGAGCGAACAATTGATAAACAAGCTATCATGCATACTGCTGTCACATAATGAACCAGGTATGTATGCAAGTACAGTAATACATGACAACAGGTACTGACAAGAGCAAAGCAGCGGGCATCATATTTGCGATATCCTGTCGTTCTTTTCAAACGGGAATTCTTCTTCGAGCTGATTTCCTGCAAAAAAGATCCGTAAGGCACATGCGTAAAAGTAGAAGTTCGAATTGTCATGTGATTTCATAGACAGTACCTCATCCCGGGAACGAGACCAGTGCATAACAAGGTTTTTCCATTCAATGTCTTTTAAATTTAGCACAACAGACTTCACCAGAAATTCGTTTATAGACTTGCCATCAAAGTGTGATTTCCTCAGGTAACACCGATACTGCTGCAATGCTTCCTTGAAAAGCACAAGCAAGCTTTGCTCGTCATGACTATCCCGATTGACCCTCACCTAGTTACAACAATGTAATGTAAATCATTGATGTGTTCGATCAGTAGAAAATAGGAAAATAATAACCATGAATAATAGCACTTACACGTAAGTTGGACAGGAAGATGTGAAAATGGTGTTTGTCTTCACTATAATCTTCCCATGATGGGAATATATGCATGTAGTCCCTAACAACATTGAAAGCATTGTCTTTTAAATGAGAATAAATGGAATGGGGTTCCAATCTGCAGGAATTGGCCATCTCTGCAGTTGGTATAGGTCTTCAGCCGGTGGACTTGCTGTACTTTTTGCTGGAGTGGGATTTTTCTGTGGTACGGCTAGTGCTATGGCAAATGAAATCGGTATACCTTTTGCTGGAGTGCAGGTCCTGTGTGATGGGGCTAGTGGTGTGGCCAGTGAAGTATGGGTACAGTCTGCTGGAGTCGGTCCTATGTTTTGTGTCACTGGTTGTACAACCAATATAAGCGGGGCGCTGTCTGATTTCTCCGGCACCACCACGTTTTTCAAGGACTTTCCTGGTGCTCCTTCAGGTTCGGCAATCACCCTCTTCCTTTTTGATGTCTGATGCACAAGAAAAACATTTGAGTGGAAAAGCATGGTATGATGACAGATGGAATATGTATTGATCATGGATGGGCATGGCATCTCGAGTTATATGATGAGCAAACTAAGCAGATGGTGGTGCAACAAAGTAGAAGAAATGCAAGACAACATATGCAAGATACGTGCAATCAATAAAACCTTGCCAAATTAGAACATGCACCTTGATGGGTGAACAGGACAGGCCATCTGCCTTTGACTCCTCTAGGTTAGAATAGTCATTAGGATGATATTCTGAACAAGAATCAACAGGTGGGGAGCGTACGAGTTTCATTGCTTCCAGAATGGCACTCAATGCCTTGGTGCCAATTTTGTAAGTCATTGCACTGTTCCACAATATTCTTCTGATGCGCGGATTCTGATATTCACTATAATTGCGTATAATATCTGAGAACCATGAAAACATCAATAGTTGTGAGATTATCTTTGTAATGCAGATGATATTCTAATATAGGGGCTCCCCTGTAAACACTTATGTGCTATCACTGGATTCTGATGAGAGAGCTCATGTGTGTTGTAATATCGTGCATGCATTTATATAATCTGGCACAAGTACACAAAAAAATAGGCTCCAGAAGTAAGGATAGATGGCAGTTTATTGCCAAACCATGATAACAAGAGCACACAACAACTAGGCAGATCATAGTGTACATAACATGGGTACACCATAACCAAGATATATAAATCGGGAAAGTGGACCTGGCTTGAAAATATGGTGCTGTATTGTCGCTAGTAATTGAAAGCCTATCGATCACGTAGGGGCTAGCACTATCGAACATGGTAAAGAAGAGCAAGCAGATTTTGGATAATAAAATGTTGGTTGCGCAGTGCCCACACATGATGAGCCAGAGTGCATTAAGAATGCAACTCCCAGCTGTCTCTCGACCATTTCAGGCGGTTGGATGAAGATCCTACCTCTCCTAACCCTTCTTCTTCCTCGTCTCTGATTCTTCCCATACAGAACACCGCACGGGCCGCCGGCCGGACCACCGGCCCCCACCGCCTGTGTTCCTCCGCCACCCCCACCCCCACCTACGTAGAGTTTTCTTCGTTCGGCGAGGCCCCACAACCACCCGAGCCCCTTGGATCGCACCGGCAAACTCCAGCGAGCTCTGAAAAATTGAATGACCAAATTTTGAAATTTAGTCTACTGTGATTTAACTAGTGTCGAATATAAAAGGGGAAAACCATAAGCATTGGGGTATGGTGTTGAGCGTACCATGGCGGATCTGAATATGCAAACCGGACAAAGGCAACTTCGCAACCAAGACAAGAAATCAGAGTAAAGCAGTGGTGATCTATTTTCTTGCTGCGATAAATAAGTTGAGCAGATATGAAAGAGTACCGCCTCTGGTGCGGCACCGTGTACGCATCTGCTGAGAATTTGACGGTGCTGCGGTAGCAATGGCTGTCGGCGGCGTGGAAGCAGATCTAGGAGGGCAGATGGTGACAGCAGGGCGCGGTGAACGAGACGGTCATAGGAGCGGCACCGGCAAGGTGGATGACGGCTGGGATGAAGCGAGAGGACGGGATGCAAGGATCCCGGTCCGAAGGCGTGGATGAGAGAGGTCGATCTCTTGTAATGGATGGCGGCATCGGGGTATCAGCTCCGGCATGGTGGAGGAGGACGGCGGTGTATGGGGTGGCGGACGGCGGCGGACGGAGGAGGGTAGGGTGGAGAGGGTGTTTTGGCGCCCATGGAGTACGAATGGGGGAAAGGGAGGTAGAGAGGAAGGGAGGGAACCATGTATTCAGGGCGCGCTTGTCTCAAATGCGAGGAAATTTACAAACTTAGCCCCCGTTTCAAATTTCTACTACATCACAACAACATTAGTCGGTTGGGGATAGGACGGTAATCTCACATACACCAAATATTTGCTGACGAGAGTTTGTTTTTGGCGCCCACCGTGTATGAATATGAATTGGGGAGGGAGTCGATTTCGGCCGAGGGCACACCGTGTTTTGGCGCCCGCCGTGTATGAATCTGGGTGAGAGGCGGTTACGTCACGTTTGGGTGAAATTACAAACCTACCCCTATCAAAACCTATAGATATCCAGCAGATAGGATTTGCGTGGCAGGGATAGGTAGTAGTGATTTCTATCTCGCAGATTTTGGTTTCGGGCGGTTACTGCGACTTTCCCCGCTTCGTTCAAATTTTGCACAGTGCACGTTTACCGTGCCAACTCAATTCGAATCCCGTTTGTATTCTACTATTTTTTTTCGGGCGAGATCCATTTTCAATTGGAATTACATTCTATATACATCATTTTTTTATATATACTTTCAAAAGCACAACAAAGAATTCTGCTCCTTTATATGTATAATATGATTTACAAATACAACGATCTCGAAATCTTAAGGTTGAATTCGAAAAAATTTAACCAAATTATGTTCTACTAAAATGTATGGATCAGTAATATCTACATATTAAATAACATAGATGTGCGTGAATTCATATGAGTATGCATGTTTGATAGATCAATTTTGGTTTGAGTATGGATTACATGTATCATCATCTCGAATTCAAATATTTGAATCCCTTTTTGGTTCACACCTTTCACGCCCATCTCTCTCGCATGCATGCTCCTTCAGGTAGCTATCACTCTCTTTTCTCCAGCTCACCCGCACGCTCACTTCATGTTTCTCCTATCCTCGCAAACATGGTCTCTCGACATCTCCCTTGAGAAGTGTCACACTCTCTGTATCATTATACATTACACGATTTTCATTATCTCTCATGTCTCTACTGCTCTCTGGTATCACTCGGTACCTAAGCTTTCTTTTTCACCATCACACACAGAGTCTCCACTCGTCTTTCACTTTGTCTTTCTCTCTATGGGATTCTCTCACACACCCTATATGTCTTTACATATGACTCATACCACTAAAATTACTCTCTCTCTCTCCTATAGACACAACATTTGTTGTAGTCTCCTTTTCGTCTCCATCCCATACTGACACCGATCAGACAACCCCGACTACCATCTCCTCTCTCTCTCTCTCACAGACACACACACAACTCCTGCTTCCACTCCCCTTCCCGACTACCGTCTCTCTCTCACACACACAAAACTCTTGCTTTCACACCCCGACTCGTATTTCTCTCACAAACATTTATCGACTAGCTAGCCTCTAGATAGGTTTATACACCCGCACACTCATGCTTCCACCATCGCATACATGTCTCTCTCCCGCTCCTTGTATCCATGTAGCTTTTTATTCCCTTCTTGAGACATGCCCTCTTGATCGTGCACACACACACTATCGCCTCATTTTAAGCTGATACCTATCGCACACACACTACTTGTGTCTTTGTCACACATGCACTCCGTCCTCCACTCTCCCTCTCTCTCACACACACATGGGCTTTTTGCAACAACTAGCAAGATGCCCATGCATTGCACGGAACATCAAGAGGCATTTGTATGAGTAGTTTATCTTGTGGGGGAAAAGGATGAACGAGGGAAGACCTTATTTGCAAATGTGGAGAGGAGTGTGGGTATCTTTGTGGAAAATTGCCATAGTTTCCTTCCTATCCGTCAGATATAGATCGGACGGCCACACGATCATCACCGACAATGCTTTTTATAAGAGTAGGGATAAAAAATAGAGTTGGTGATGATGGTGGGCCTGCCATCCTGCAATGTAGGTCGTCTGATTTATATATGACGGATAGGAAGGAAAATATGGCAATTTACCCACACTCTTCACCACATTTGCAGATAGGGCCTTCCCTCGTTCATCCTTTTCTCCCACAAGATCTTGATGTTCCGTGCAATGCACGGGCATCTTGATAGTAAGAGTAGAAATTAGACATATACCACTTCTTGAATCTTGAAACCAACAACATTCCTTCCTTATCTCATCAAAACCGCCAAAGGAATATATTTTGAGTGAAACATAACATATTTTTAGTGATATATGTATTTCAAAACTAGACTTTTTTTCTATCAAATCGGTGACTATGTATTCATCTACTTTGATCGTGTGGCAACGCATTGGCACATTGCTAGTGGTTATTATAATTTTTTGGACACCAGACAAACGGTGGAGTACATATACGAAGAGAAGAGGCGCACGCATGCAGTCGGCCTCTCGCTGTCTCGCACACATGAGTGTTATGTAAAGGCGACATTAACAAATAAACCCTAAAACCCTAGGTGCACGATTGCTACATTCGCGGGTACCAGGTACGTGGTGGAGCACCTTTGTAGGACTTGATGGTCGGGACCACATGTGAATGACTTGGAGCGCGGTGGCTCGCCAGTTGCCACAGATCGAGTAGCCACGTTTAAAATATCGTTTTTTAGCGGGGTTAAGAGTTCCAATTTTCAATGGCACGTTATAAGTAGTAAGTAGTTTTTAGAATGATCGGTTTGGAGCGAAAATGGAATTCACAGTACTACGTACCTCCTTGGCGTATGGTTGTATGGGTTTATGTTACGAGATGTTGAACCTGGTAGTTCTAGGGCAAATAATATGGTTTAGATTTAGATGGTGGTTTTCAGTAATTGGAAGGGGAAACCCTTCTTTGATTAGAAAAAACTATTACCTCCATTCTGGTTTACTAGTCCCCATCATACTTTGGGTCAAAGTTTGTCCACGAATTTTACTTGTAAAATGTGAATGGAAACGAGATTTTTCTATACCCAAACCAAAAAGGACTGGAGGGAGTGATTGCTCTGACATGGACGCGACCTCTCATCGCACAGGCATTGAACCGGCGCACCGGCCAAGAGGGCCGCACTTGCTGCAAGCCTGGCTGAGCACGCCTCCTTGCCGCGTGCAACCAGCTTAAGACTGCCCCACCTGCCTTCATTGAATCCACGCGTGTGCCGGCAATACGTCCTTCCGTGAGCCGGCAGGCATTTTAGAACACAAAGAATGACTAAAATATAATTAATTTACGCATGGTCTTGACTTGTTGTGCTCGCACTGGTAGCAGGAACTAGTAGAGGTTTTTCTTTATTTATAACTCTCCTCACATTTTTTTGGCTTTGAAGTGAATCAAGGTTGTGGACATTATGTATGAATGTGCAGATATCTTTGAACATGAGCTTGATGTGGAAGTTGAACTTGGAATGTCGGGCTTGCGCGTGAACTATACCATGTCCAATGCTTCGTCTGTTATTGTTTGGAAAGTAATTGCTGTTATTACATGACCCGAAAAAAACATTTTGTGCCACATCAGTAGATGCCCAGACATCACAACAGGCATGCTGACTCGATAAACATTTGAACCTAGCTATTATGAAGGAAATTTTGTATTGACAACAATTTTAGATAGCAGGAGACGCCTAGCCTGCTCTGCCTCTGCTAGATTATTTCTGGCTTCTTCCATCTCTTATTTGGCTTGGGTGAAGAGAGCATCTGATTGCTCTTTTTGCTTCTTCAGGAACTCAACTACATTCTCAAGGGCTGTTGCACGCTTTCTTTTAGCCTTTACTAATGCCACGAGGACACGAACAGCTGACGACTCCACCTGGCTTGTGTGTAACCCAGCATCATCTGGGAATTTGCACCTTGTGTCTAATCCAGCATCATTAGGGAACTCGCACCTTGTGTGTAATCCAGCTTCATTTTGGAAACATGATCTCGAGGTTGACCATACTTCCCTCCTCGCAGGAACTGCATCCTGACATGAAGTTACTTCTTTTTTAGATCAATACTCAGAGAAACCTAGATCCGTTTAGCAGAAGCGAGATAAACAGAACTCGGAGAAGTGAATTCAAAAGGAAAAGAAATATAAAAATAGACTACAAGGTGAGAACACCCACTTCCTACATCAAGTTAAAAACGAAAGCATTAAGACGATTAAGACTCTTCTTATTACACATCGAAGAACACCACGCTTAAGAGAAACAGAAACTACAACATATACACATCGAAGAACACGAGGCTAAACGAAAGTAATTGAAAGGGTGTTACTTACCAAAGCTCGTTTTACAGGTTCGGTGCAGCTCCTCTTTAACTTGCCACGCTCCTTGAAGATGTCCCGAATATCCCGTGTTTGGTCTTCATTGCTCCTCTGCATGTTCACACTTGTGGTTTTAAAATCTCAACATGGCAAGAAAAATACTACTAGTAATACTCGCTCATCTTGTGGGCAACATTAAAGCACTCGTCTGCCATGTTAGAGCATCTCCAACAGAATCGCAACACGCGCCACTTTAAAAAAGTGTTTACAGTGCTGAGATCGAGAAGTAGATACTAGAGAGTAGATGATAGTTCTCAGCATAGATAGATAAAAAAAGATACCCATACCCCTCTCCAGATTTGCAAATAAGGCCTTCCCTCGTTCATGATTTTCTCCCAGAAGACAAACTACTCATACAAATGCATCTTGATGCATGCAACGCATGGGCATCTTGCTAGTTCTAAACACCTTTCCGTCATTTGCCACACTGCTGGTTGCAGATGAAAAACCTACCCAAGCACAGCGCGATATAGGAGCGACGCACAATTACAAGCTGATATTCTGTTGGACAATGGAGGCTATAACCAATTACTTTTACGGGAACAATAGCACCCAAGAAAATTGAAGGGTAGGTATGAACAAAACTGGAACTGCACATGTACTGCTAAGTGATTCAATACACACATTACCAATCGAGGAGGAGAACAATGGTCGCGGCGGCCTCTGTGAGTCATGGTCGGCAACGAGAGTCAGTTCATTGTCCATGACGGTGGTACTTCTGCGCTTGGCGTCGGCTTCCGGGAAGCAGATCCGAGACCGTGGAAGACGATGCCAGGGAAGAGGCTCCGTCTACGACGACGACGATGGACCGGCTCCAGTGCGGCGTACGAGGTCGTCGATGAGGCAGATGCACTGTGGTGGACGAGTGCGCCGATGTAAAGGGGAGGAGCACGAAGACTGCGGTGCCGTGGAGAAGTCTATTTTGCAGTGGGGATAGAAAATGGGGAGTATTCAGGTGTACTACTCTGGGTGCCGGGGTGGGGCTGGCTGGGTAGGTTGAACCTGAAGTTACGAAAACAGCCCCCTACCAAGCGTCGTCCGTAGGCCTGTTCCGAAAGCTATGATGGTAACTTCCCACTGCTCGAATCAGGGTCGCGGGAGATTCTCCCGCCGACCTCAAAATTTTGTGACACTGGACTCCCCGTGTGGCGTGTTGAGTGATTCGGCTAAGCAACTAGCGAGTAGTAGTAGTAAACTTTGCATATTAGGTTTGACCGAAGTCAAACTTCCTAAAGTTTGACCAAGTTTATATAAAAATATAAACATTTACCATAACAAATATGTATGATGTGGAAGTACATTCAATAATGAATCTAATGGTATTTATTTGTTATTGTATATGTTAATATTTTTTGTTATAAGCTTTCTGAGAGTTTACAAAACTTGACTTTGACCAATGCTAATACGCGGACTAAAATAAAAATGGAGGGCGTACTCATTTGTTTTCTTAGTTTGTAGTGAACTAATCATTTGTTGAAATTGTGAAATAAATATATTAGGCTATTGACTTCGAATGTAATGGTCTATACAATTCAATAGTTACAATCATTGTCGAATCCCAAGATGTATACAAGGTCTATAGTACTTCACAACATGCTCAAACTCACATAATCCCAGTCAAATGAGAATCTAAATGCATTTCATAGTTATTACTTTTTAGGATGCAACAAAACCAACCATAACTCTACATCAGCCATTATAGAAGCAACATTTTGACATATCCTATTGTGTGAATGAAACGTGAAGAGAGAGCTTTTGAAGATGGAGCAGATAGGGCGGGAAAGATTGTATGTATGTGGACGAGAGAGTAGGAGACAAACCTAACGAGACAGAGAGAGAGAAAGAGAAAGAAGAGAGGAAGAAGTTAGGTCTGTGAGAAAGATGGAGACATGTAATATACGTGATTCTGTATACGTGGAAGGAGAAGAAACAACATGTTTGATGAGAGAGCTGGAAAAACATGGACGAGAGGGGAAGGATCTCATGGGTTGAGGGATTGACAATTTTGTGCGGGGGAGAGAGGGATTGGTAATTTTATGCAAGAGAGAGAGAGAGAGAGGGTGGGGGGAGGAGTCAGTCATCCGTCATCACATCACCCTGCTTCCAAATGATCCCGCATTCTCTAGCGCGGTGTGGTCGCCGTCTTCGATCTGCTCGATGCCCTCTTTAAAGATTGAGGTGTTGTGCATGTTGGGGTGCAAAGCAGCACAAGCGAGAGTGGTCACCGTATAACCTTGGATGGGGATGAATTGTGTGCTCGGGGGAGTGTGTGTGTGTGTGTGTGTGTTGTGCTGCACGCGCACAGATGCGCGCGCGCGCATGTGTGTGTCAGATATTGAGTGAAAACAAACCTAAGGAGAGAAATGGGTATTCACGAAGAGATTGTGCGGGCCTTGAGGTGGGCAGGGGCCGAGTTAGGGTGTCAAAATGTGTGCGTTGATGCATATGTTACATGCGATCGTGCGAGGGACGGACGAATCGAGAGAGATGGTTGTTGTGTTACGGATGCTCCTCTCTCTCTCTCTCTGTCTCTTTGTCTCTCTGTCTCTCTCTCTCTCTCACACACACACACACAAGTAAACTTGAAGACCGTTCTCTCATGTATACACAACGTATCAGCATCTGTCTATGTCTCACTCATGCATGATCATTTGCACATTCACACCTCTCTATGTCTGTATCACACGCACACCGTCTCCACATTGCCCTTCCGCCAAAACACACATATGGACACATACACACGTTCTCTCACAGTCACACACACAAAATAAGTAATAAAAAAACTAGGGTGCACCTAAAACGTCCAAATCCAAATAAACACAAACTGGAGCTAAATTCAAATATATGGAAATATTGCAGTGTCAAGAACTTTCCTAGGAAAAAAAAGTTGAGTAATATTCGAGGATTGTTTTCACACACACAAAAAGGTTCGGTGGATGTCCTTCAAGCGCGACACGGCGATGCACCGTTCGATCGACCGCGCGGTCGCAGTTCACGCACTTGTACAGGATTCTGTATCGTGGCTGTGGTACTAACTTCAAAAACAATTTAATAAAAGTGTTGCCTAAGTCTAATGTTTACGTGTACTAGTACGGTTTTCTTTTAAGTTTGACCAACCTCATATAAAACTAAAGTAATCTCCCATACGCGCACTCATCAATATGCCGCCGCCGGTGTTGCGCATGCTGGCGCCCGCCTGCTCCAGACAACAATTTCTCTCCCATCACCGTCGTGTCGCCACCATCCTTGTGCCATGAAGCCGAAGGCTTGCCCGCTCATGTCGTCTGCAGTCCCTCGTCGCCATGCCGCCGCGCTGCCAAGCACGCGAGCAGCTGGTGGAGCCGCGTCTATGCATGCAGCGTACGAAGAGGAGGACGAGCGCGTGCTCCAGCACACCGGCGAGGAGGAACTAGCGTGTCATTGTCGTCTCCGCCCGCGCGGAGGAGGCGCGCATGGTGGCTGTCGCGGTGGAAGCCTTTCGCGCGCGCGTCGAGCCCGCAAACCGGGTGCGGACGCGAAATCTACCTTCGAGGCCTTGAATGCCACGTGGATCCTGCAATCTGAAGGAGCAATTTGGGTCAGTCGACTCATGTGAGCTATTTGATGCAACATGGATGGCTAGAAGGGCTTCTTCCACCTCTTCTGCCGTCTTCTTCCTTCGCTCCGTCAAACTTCTTTCACAAATCGACCGACCCAAATTATACTACTAGTACGAACGTATTAAGTACAGTAGGAACACGAAGGTACGAGCAGTAGTACCAACTGCAAGAAGAACAGTAGTAAGACATAGTATTAGTACTACTCTACGTACTAAACAGTTCAAATAACGAGAAAGAACATAAACATAGTTCTGCTGGGGCCTCAACACAACACACCCTTGAAAATAAACTAAGCAACTAGTCCGCTTAACACTGCAGTAGAACCAGCATGAGCGACGGCACTGCCACCTACTCGGAGTCCAAGTCCACGTCCTCGACTTCGTCCTCGTCCCTCTTCTGCTTCCTCTTCGCCGATGCTTCTTTGCTTGAACCGGACACTGGGCTGTGCTTCTTCATCCAACCCATGTAGATATTTAAACAAAGGTAGGCATCCATTGCTGCGTACAGGATGTGATCTTCATCTAATGTCTTTGACTCCCATGCATGATGAAACTCGTGATGAGGTTTCTTCAGTTTAGCGTACGAAGGATCAATCATGGCTGCTGCCAGGTTCAGCATTGAAGGTTGAGAGGAGGACACCAGGCTTGCCTTCTGGAGATCGAAGGGCTGGCCTACAATGAGACCTATCCGACGCAGGACATCCCTGTCGTTCTTAAAGCCTACAGTAACGAATTTTACTCTTTTGTCCTTGAGGAAGTTCTTAAAATCCTGGCACTCAATGTCGGCATGGCATATGTGGTAGACCAAGCAAACGTTATGTACACAAACCTGGATCATGGTGGGCTTCTTCCTCTCTTCTTCCTTTAGATCCTTCTCTCATCCCAGGACTGTGGTGTACTCAACATCTAGCCCAGCGACCCACTCATCCGTTGAACTGTTGAACATGCGTAGGAAGCGAGCAAGCCATGCTTTCACTGTCGCGGATCCACGTGTGTAGATGGTGATGAAATGATCGCCGGTGATGGCTCTAACCTGGTACTCAACAGTGACCATGGAGATTTGGGAGGCCATGGATTTTGGAGGAGGGTTAGGAGAAGTTGAACTGTTGTACCCCAAAAAAAACTGGGAGCGAACTAATGTGAAAGGAATGGACGACTGGGAGCGAACTGTTGTGAGGTAGAAGACGGGGACGAGAAGGGCGTGCGAACGGCGTGGGGTTGCTCGCTTGCCCGATGGATAAATGGCTCCAAGCCCCCAAACAGTTCTCGAGAACTATGCGGGACCCACTAGATGTCATGTCTACTAGACCCATATCGTAGGCCTGACGGTATAGCTTCTGCTTGTTTGCACGCCATGCCGGCACGTGGATGTAACTTCACTTAATTCCGTCAACCGTCACGCCTCCCACGACCTTCGCCTCCCTCGCGTGGTCGCACCCTATGAGACTTCGACCGGCTATAAATGAGTAATTTTTTTGCCTACTCCGCATGGATGATACTCCCTCTGGTCTTTTTTACTCCTGTCAACCGTTTGCAAAGTGTTTGACCAAATATATACTTTTTTGAACACCACCTTATATTAATCAACCAGCCACACCAGTACACTCATTTGATACAATATTCACCACATAGGGCGGTACGTTATTTACAAGAATACCATCTAATCTATTGTCAAAGCTATACTTAGCGATTAAGTGTGCCACCTTATTGGCCGAACGGCTAATCTTTGACAATTGAAGATTGTTGATCCACTTCGAGATGCTCAATGCTTTCATCTTCAGGTCACGCATAGCAGACCTGTCATAGTCCCCCGATGCAAGAGACGCTACCACAAAAGCGCAACCAGTCTCTAAAATTACAGGATTATGGAGATAAATACCTATGTAGAGACCGGCAATGCAAGCCCTAAGCTCTGCTTCCTCCATGCTTTGACAGGCATCAATGAAATCCCACGACCAAATTTATACTAAAAATTATCAATATCTACAATACTGATTATAATGAGTATAAGACCTACGTTTTGTAATGAGCGTAAAAATATTGATTTGACATTGTGAATGTTG
Source organism: Triticum aestivum (assembly GCF_018294505.1). Classification (NCBI taxonomy): domain Eukaryota; kingdom Viridiplantae; phylum Streptophyta; class Magnoliopsida; order Poales; family Poaceae; genus Triticum; species Triticum aestivum. The sequence continues at coordinate 367,450,730 of NC_057795.1, read as the reverse complement.
ATACTCCCTCCGTCTAGGTGAGTAAGTCATCTTAGGCTGTGCACCGTGACCAAGGAGGAGGGGAAAACGAGAGACATTAATGTTTATTTTCTAATTAAATAGTATTGCATGCAATGAACTAACCACTGCATGTCATGTTTGATAGTCTCGGGTCATTAAAACCATGCACACCCTAACTTCGGTAGTAACATCGAGTCCAACTCAGCAAATTTGCTTATGTGGCAATGAGTTAATGAGGAGAGATGTTGCATTAGTAACTTAGCTAGTTACTGTAACATCACATGTCCCAATGCAATATGAGTCTATAACCTAATAAATGAAGCTTTGCATGTTACCACAGTTATGTTACTAACCCCTATTGAGGTATTAACATAGTCTAGGGATATGTGTATGTTACTAGTGTATGTTACTCTCCATTGTGGCTAGTCTTATTGGTTGATATGTCAAGAAACAAGAAACGAGGTAGAAGTTAATGCACCGCGCCTACGTGTTTTGGGATTATTTGGTTTTTGTAAGATGACTTACACACCTAGCTATTAGAGTACGACTACCTCCCTTCTAGTTTAAAGGGCTCGACTCAAAAATTTCACCTACTCTTAGCAAGATAGTAGGGGCGGTGGAATAGTTTTTGAAGTCTGCAAAAGTACTCAACTAATGATGTCGCTCTTCACAAAAAAATGTGTTTACCAATGCATGCATGAACACTAGTTACTCTAACCTCCTCTCTTCTTTAATTCTTTGCCACATCAGCATGTTTGCTATTCCCGTGTGCATGATACCAGCTAAGATACCACCATGATGGCCAGCCTTAATCATCGCATGCAATAATTTAGTGCACCTTGAAATATGAACATGTGTGGGGCATGTATGTTTTTAATGACTTGAGACTATACCTAGCCGGACATGCAAGATGACTTATTATGCATCGTTCCCCATACCTGCAGGAAGCCCGTTCATCTCCAAATCTTTTCCTCTCCATGTGTGGAAATAATATGCCTGCCAAACTCTCCTTCTCCCTCCGGCGGTCCCACCACTCCACCCCTTGTGAAAAAATCTGCATGCATGACTCTCCTCCCCCACGCTCGTCCAATTCGTTGTGACCAGCAATACTTCCACCCCTTCGCTCCCCCGTAATTTACTCCAACAAATATGCTCATGTAGCTTTTACTTAACTTCAGGTGCATTGGGTCACTGACATAAGGGCCCAGCAGTGTACTGGCCCACATGTCAGTGACGCAACTGGACCTGCAGTTAAGTCAGTGCAGCTCAGTCCATATCTTACGTAGGTGTGCCATTGCTCGCTATAAATACTGCGCCTCCCACGACATCGCTATCTCCTCCCCGTCACGTTCACGTTCATCGCTATCTCCTCCCCCTCCCTGTCACGTCGACCACCATGGCATCGCCCCTCCCAAGCCCTAGGAGCCCCTCGCTGCACCACGCGGACGGTCACGCGTCGCCGTTTCGTTCCTCGCCGCCACTAGTCGAGGAGGACGCGTCGGCGTTCCGCTCCTCGCCACTACGCGACACGTCACCGTTCCGTTCCTCGCCGCCACTAGTCGAGGAGGATGCGTCGGTGTTCTGCTCCTCGCCGCGCCGCGACGCGTCACCGTTCCGTTACTTGCCGCCACTAGTCGAGGAGGACGCGTCAGCGTTCCACTCCTCGCCGCGACGCGTCGAGGTGGACGCATCGAAGTTCCCAATCTTGCCAGCACGCGCGTCGAAGGACGCGTTGGCTCCCCGCTACGAGGAGAACGCCGCGCCGCCCGCCGAGCCCCCCAGCCTTGAGGAGCTTTGGAAAGAAATTGATGTCGCCTTGTGGGAGGCTTTGCCTCCGGCAGAGCGCGCCAAAATAGAGGCGGAGAAGAAGGTCGAGGAAGAGAAGCGCACCGCGCAACAAGCTTTCTGGGAGATCTATATCGCATCCGAGAGAGTCAAGCAATTGGTTCTTTGGCATAAGGCTCGTGCGAGGGCCGTGAGGGTGGCGGAGGACGCCCGTGTTGACGCCCTGAGTACAGTCGGGCCCAAGTGCCCTATCCACGCTTGGGGGTACGTGGACCGGGTGCACGCTTCCAGCAAGGAGGAGTACCTATTGGCGCCGGATCACCACACCGGTGAGATCGTGCTCGCTCGCCGGCAAGCCGCCAATCAGCACCTCGCGAGTTGCGAGGCTGAGGAAGAGGCGTTGTGTCGGCGCGCTGGGAAACGGCCGCGCACCAGGGCACTCGTGGCGCGCCGCAAGCGCTCCTGCGAGCGCCATGGCTTTTAGGAGGAGTATAATTTTTGTTTCGTAAGGCGATCTCATTAGTTTTGGGACGCAAATGATAAATCCCGAACATTCAGGAATTTTTAGCGTCCTTAATTAAGTATGTAAAAGGGAAAGTTTGGAAACATTGTGTATTATTACGCATTTTGCAAGTACGTGCATATAGCACAAACTTTACTATATACTATCGGAATACACGTCTCTCTCGATATATTCTTGCAGACTGTGCTACTCCCTCCGTCCAGGTCGATAAGTCATCTTTGGTTGTCCACGGTGACCAAGAAGGAGGGAAGACTTGTACACCTAGACGGAGGGAGTACTACTATTACTTATGTACGTGCAAATGCACGTTTTAACATTACGATGCGGTTTTTGTAAAAGTAGAAAAACAACACTAGTCAAGCTTGTGAAACGATTCAATGCAAAACAAATGCAAAAATGCTCGTTTGATTGTTTACTTTTAGCTTCCTTCTCTGGGGTTATTTCTCTGTCGTACTTTGTATGGAGCATCTCACTGGTTGGAAAGGCATGCAAATTCCCAAACCGCTTCCTACACCCTGTATCGAATTTTTTGCCTAACAAGTTGTGCCGTGCAATTGGAATTCCAACTTGAGTACTACTACTAGTAGGAGTACCAGGGGCCAGTTCTTTTAGGCTTATAGATTAGTAATCCCATAACTACTACCTCCGTCCTGGTTTATTGGTCCCCGTTGTAATCTGTGTCAAATTTTGATCATAAATTTAACTAATGAAATGTTAGTGCATGTGACATGCACTACTCCATCCGTCTAGGTGAGTAAGTCATCTTAGGCTTTGCACCGTGACCAAGGAGGAGGAGAAAACGAGAAACGTTAATGTTTATTTGCTAATTAATAGTATTGCATGCAATGAACTAACCACTGCATGTCGTGTTTGATATCTCAAGTCATTAAAAGCATGCACACTCTTTATCTCTTATTGGTTGATATGTCAAGAAACAAGAAACGAGGTACAAGTTAATGCACCGCGCCTAAGTTTTTTGGGATTATTTGGTTTTCGTAAGATGACTTACACACCTAGATGCACCGCGCCTAAGTGTTTTGAGTAACATTTTATCAGTTAAATCTTTGGTCAAAATCATTGTTCAAGAATTCATCCGATTAATCAGTTAATGGGCCAGTTAATCGCTACTTGTAGGGTGACCGAATCGAATAGTACTTATTCATCGTATTAACTTGTCAGGCCAATTAATTGGCCTGTTAGACAGATTAATCAGTTGTTAGGCGATTAATCGCTGCTAACCCCTTAAATTTTGGGAAAACAAAGCCCAAAAAATTCCCTGTAACCCCTCCCATCCCCCTCTCGCTCCGCAATAGCTAGGGTTCGACCAAACAGTAGCACATTTTGGTATATTGCATAGCTGAGAGAATGAAAGTATGGTATAATACATAAAAAACTAGATATGTGATGGCAATTCCAATTTAATCTACCAATTAACGGTCAACCAATTAATTCAGTTAATAGGCTGATTCACCGATTAATCAGTACTCCAAAGTCGGCCGATTAATCGCTGCTGACCCATTAAATTTTGGGCAAACAAAGTTTTGAATGATATAATTTTAGGTGACATGCATAATTATTTATCGTACTATGTATAATGTTAGTTCAATTTTTGGTCGTACTAATCTATAGTAGTAAGGTGCCCGTGCGTTGCACCGAAGAGTGACATGCATTGATCGGGGAGTTTTTTAATTTGACAAAGGATGTGGGGGTCATCTCATGTGTAACAGGTATCGATAGGTTTCTTCAGATATTATCTCATCTCTAGAGCTCACTAACATCCGGGTGAAATAGATAAAAAAGGTATCTTTTGCAAACAAAAGCGTTCAACTGTTCAACCTGCATCCAAAACTTGTGAAGAAATAACACTTATTGTGCTTTGCAAGAAATGATCTTTAAGAATTAGTTTTCAGTATCGATTGTTATACATGTTGGCTACAGATGACATGGCGCTTTCTTATAGTCAACAGTTGGCTATACTATTAAGTAATATTAACCATGCCCTTATACACCTAGACGGAGGGAATAAATCAGGATGACTTGCAAGGGGGCAGAGGAGACGTAAGAAATGGTTCATCGTAAGTCTTTCACCAGTACTGTAGTAAAAATTCATACATGGAAGATTCTAGACTAAACTATAAACGGATACACTTTTATTCATGCGCGATACTCCAATAGAGCAAGATCATGCATGGAAGTCTACACATGCTTAGACAGCGGATTTCATTGAACGAAGACTAATGATCAACATTTAACTTGATAATGCATATTTTTTTAGAAGAACAGGGAGGCTCCTCCCCGGTTCCATTTTGTGATATGAAACCCAAAGTGTCTTACGTCAGCTCACTGAGAGGAGCAGTTCAAAGGAAGGACTGCAGCAAAAGCCACTCAAGTTTAACGACAAGCTTACAGAATCAAAAGCGGCAAAGACATGGGCCATAAGTGCCCACACAGACACTACATGTTTTCTAAGTGCACTTGATAATGCGTATGTCTAGGCGAACCTCCTTGGAGTCCCCGTGCACCGAGTCGGCGGGTAAAGGATGGAACGAATGCCATGGGTTTTCCAAGTCCACATTGGCAGGATAGTCCCAGCTCCCCAGAGTCCAAGTCTGTCCGATGAGGCCGGTGTCGCCGCCCACGCAACCCGGAGGGGTAGTAACACTGACCACGCACCCGCACCGCCCAACCTGCTATCCAACTGACCACATGATCGAGCTTTGGACAATTAGAGCGACATTATTATGCTTGATGTCTCTGCTGCGTGTGTGCAGGCATGCATGCTATCGTTCGTGGGCGGGACGGGGCTTCCTGCTTCTTCTGCATGCGACGTCTGTGTTCCTGACCCTTTCTGTCTCCTTCCAACAATTCTTGTACTCTGCCACGGGGCTATTTTTATACGGCAATCCTATTCTTACGTGCAAGTTCTACAAAAAGTCTTACATACTAGTGTAGTTTGAGTCGATCCATAACAGTTCTGTTGTAGGCAGTTTCCCCCCTCTCACATTACGTCAGATTTTGTAAGAGTTGTGCGGAGGAGGATTTCTGTTTTTATACCTCTGTATGTACATATATTATGTAACTATACATATATAGGACGTTTGCCCGTCTTCTGCCATGGGTGCACATTCCTCAGGGCACGCCGCTCCACTCCATGTCGCACGCCATTGCTACTTGCACTCCGACAAGCCCAGGCACCATCGCCACTTGAACTCCAACAAGCGCAAGCACCATCGCTACTTGTACACCGACAAGAGCAGGTATACTAGCTAGTATAGTATCCTCTGAGCTACCTTCCCTCCTTAACCATCTTCTTCAGCTCCACGCGCATGCATATTCATGCAGCCAACAGTGAGGAATGAGGCGACCAACGTCTAGGGCACAGACAGTTGAGCCCGGTGTCCTCACTTGAACATGGCCATGTTCCAGCTGCTCATCAGCATGCACGCGCAGCCGCACATGCCTTAGCTTGACATCATGGACACCATGATGAGCTCGACGACGGTTCACACGTTTAGGCTTTGCCCAGCGTCCGCCTTGCCACTGGAGATGCGTAAAGGATACCACGATGGCGACGACGCCAATGACATGCACCGCCAGAAGGATGGCGACGCTAACGTAGAACTGCGACAATACGATGTCGCGCCTCGACCACTGTCGACTGTCACTAAGTAGTCTGACGACGGCTAGAAAAGTGTTGCATGCATGAGTGTAAAGTGCGTTCTGTGCTAAGTAAACTTGCGTGGCTCTACACATGTTTGTCATGAAGTTGTGTGGGCGCAGTAGTTGGTGTACGTGGGCATCAGCGAGAAGATCGCAGGCTCGACCTCCTTCGACGCTGCATATTCTTTTTTGTTTCACTGACTGGTTGGATCCACATAGGTAGAGAGAGGGTGATGTCATGTTCATGTTTGACCAGTCAACAAAGTAAAATACGAAGCTATACGGTAAGACAATGACTGTATAATCACCTGTAATCGTATATAGTGATTGTATTGACCGTATTTTTAAGTACAGTGACCAAAGTGAGCTTTCGACACAAGTTCGATGACCTCGAATGCATTTTACTCATCTATATATATCTACTCTTATAGAAAACCGAGTGGGTATTGATGGTATGCCTGCCATCTTGTAATATAGACCGTCCGATCTATATCTGACGGATAGAAAGCCAACTATGACAATTTTACCAAAGATACCCGCACCTCTCTCCACATTTACAGATAAGGCCTTACCTCGTGCTCCTCCCTATGTCTCTATCTCTACTACTTTTTTTATAACAAATCGAATAGCGTTGCGCCGTCCGCTGCACGCCCGGCTGAACACGCCTCCTGGCCTCCAACATCACCAACTGAGTCTTTTATAGGAGTAGGAGTAGAGAAAAAACCGAGTTGGTGATGATGGTGTGCCGTGCAATGCACGGGCATCTTGCTATTTTTTTGCATATAAGTCCAAACACGACATAGACACGGTCTTTGAGCACGGTTTGTAGTCGTTCCACGATCGGGCATTGAAGTTTGTAACTATTTTAGATTAGAATATACTACTCCTCCGGTGCTAGTAGTAGAGCAGAGTCCTACTCTACTACTCTACTCTAGCAAGCTAGGGCATAGTACTGTAGTAGGTACTGTAGGGAGTACCAGTACTGTGATCACTCAAGCAAGTTTTCTGGCATAGATATGACCCTACGCAGCTGGTATGTGTCTCGTAAGTCAAGTGGCGTGCTGTAGTCATCATCACCTATCCACTTACCGCATCACATATTCGCTTCTCCCTCTTTGTCCGCACATAATCTCGTCCAAGCTTCCATCCCCGCTAAGGAGCCTCCCCCCCTCGTCCGAAACCCAAGCACTAACAATGGCAGAACCGAGCAGCGTCCGCCGAAAGAGTGGCTGGAATTCACGCCCCACAAAGGTAATCAAGCTCATTGTTTTGCATGTGGACAATCTCAGTACCATGCCGCTCGCCGCGTGCTCGTCGGGGATGTAGCCTTTACTCAAAGCCCTCAGGCCGGAGCTTTTTAAGCCAGCTCCTTGCTTGCTGATGTCGCCTGATCTTTAGAAACAGTGTGTCACGCAACATAACGATCATAGGGTGGCGAGCATCAACCCCCTTCACTGCGATCCGATCCCCGTCAGCCTCAGCTACATTAACGGTATGTACTGGGTCGGCATGAACACGTCTTGGATGGTGCTCGTCGACGGTCGCGGCAGCTGGATGCTCGTGGAGGTCTACACCCGGCGATTGATCCCCCTTCCTTCTATTAACACTGCACTGCTTTGGCACCGCGGCCTAGAATACTCGGAATCTTACAGTAGCCAACATGATACCAAGTTTGATTTGCTCAAGGTTGTAATCTGCCAAGTGCCCACAAGATCTGCGAATTATAAAGATTTCAGGCTAATTTTGTTCTTCAACCGCGGTCTCGCCTATCTGACAGGTCACTGCGGTAAGTGGATAAATCTACACGTCCATCGCAGGATCATACATCCTCCATGGTTCTCTGATGCCATTGAACACAATGGCTTCATTTACGCTGTCGACTCCTTCTATGGCTGGACGTATTGCTGGCCTACTCCAGTCATCGCTACAAACGGCTGTTACAGCAGTATGTTACTTTCCTATGATATCATGATGGCTTGCTTATATTACTGTTAACATTTACTGAAAAAATATTCATGCTCATAGCATGCTGTTCTTAAGATTGACTAAATCAAGAGCCCTTTTTATTTGACTCCAACTTGATATGATGTTGTAGGCCGTCTGGTGTCCCTACCCTTCCTAATCCCAGAACCTTTCAAAGAAAAGCGACATGGCAGTTGCAGGTGGTTCTTGGCTCGATCAGACGACGGTGAAAGATTGTTGATCATTCGCACGTACCGGATGTGTTGTCTCGTGGAATACAATGACAGTCACTCCAAGGTCTTTGAGCAGGATCCCAGCTTCTCTGGGCCTTCAGGAATGTTCGACTGGAGGCTGGTAAGTAGCCTTGGTACACGCTCTCTGTTTGTCGGACTGAATTATCCGATTAACCATGAGATAACTAATGGCAAGGATCATGATGGCAGCACGGTTTCAATCATCAGGCAAAACTGTGTGTACACAGCGTACCATGCGTCTCTGCATGCACCATACCCTGATATGTGCTGCCACGCTCTGCAACCCAAAGTAGGAGAGAGGGTCGCAAGTATCAGACTTCGACATGCTGGCTGGAGTTTCCCCCGTTAGGCAACCATCTGGTTCAAGCCGTCAGACAATCTCCACAGCTTAATAAATAGTAACGTCTAACTGAGCCAGTTAGTTAGATGCGTACACTTGGTGTAGTAGGATCTTTATTTAGTTTGATGCATACACTTGTTCTTTTTTGGTAGCCCTTTTGTAATGATGGCTGATGTTTGGTTTGGAAGAGAGAGCTGCGTCTTCACTCTTCTGGCCTGCTTACTGCTTCTGTTGCACCCCCAGCCCTGGTTGCTGCTGCTGCTGTTTTCAATGTACAATCAGTAGTATGTTTCGTCTGTTGGTTGAATAAATGTGTTGTTAGAACGACAAACACAATGTTTTGGAAGTCGTTGCACGGTTCGATCCTTTAGTGCCCCGTACCGTACGTCGCTCATACTATTTTTCGTACGGAACACATTTTCCACTTGTTGATAACATGCAGCCCACTGATGAAGGCCCAATAGAGAAGCCCATAATTAACTGGAAGGGAGGCTCTCACATGAATCCGGCCCAGGTATATGCTCATGGTCCCCTAAACATATATAAGTAAATAAATAAATAAAGCTAAATGCTCATGCACCAGTTCTTTGGGAAAATAGGTAGCCCAGTATTTCTTTTTGAAGAATACCAAAGCTAGGCCTATTTGTTTTCTCCAAATTACTGGGCTGCAAATCTTTCAAGACGAGGAGGGATGCATTCCGTCCTGGCCAAAGAGTATGGTCAATGTCTGTTAAAAGTAATAACAAAAGGGGTTGAAAATTCCAAAAAAATTTATAGCAAATGGGATATTGGTTATTTTTTAATTTTGTTCTTCACTGATATCTTATACGTATTTCATTGGATTTAACATGACATAGTACTAATTTATTTTTAAATTTGTTTTAGTATGGCTATTTATTTTTGGATTAAGAATATTTCGTTCCCCAGCAAAAATTTCCCACATATTTAGTTAATGTTTTGACCCTGGTACTGACCTGAAAATGGTCGGCAATTCTAAAAATGGAAAATGGGCGGCTGACTTGTTTACGCAAGGCTTTGTCAGTGAACACACGATTCTAGCCGTCGTGCTTCTTCAATCTCTGATCTTCCTGCTCCAGTCGCCTAAACTAGTGCCGGCGGGACTGCCTGCTCCCTCCCCTTGTGGCCTGCTATGATGCCGCGCAGGCTTCCCCGGCCCACCCTACTCCCTCCGCTGGCCTGGCCGCACGCAATCAACTGTCTCCTTATTACGCGAAAAAAATGATTTCTCCCAATGACATTTGGGGCGCACCAGTTGGGAGGCTGACCTGTGGGCCTACTACGTTGACGCATATGCAGGGCTTGTCAACTTAGTCAACAAACGATTCTAGCAACAGTAACCATCGGATTTGAATCAAACGGTCCTGCTACTTCTGCAATCGCTGCTCTTCTTGCACCAGCCGCCCAAACCAGCATCGGGGAGACCGCCTGCTCCTGCCTCCAGTGGCCGGTTGTGCTGCCGTTGAGGCCTCATCGCCCCCTACTACTCCCACCGCTAGCCAGGCCCTGCGGCGACAGTAGCCTCACACCGCAGCCGAACCAGTGAACCCTCGTACTCCTCTCAGCGTGGGCATCCACTGCCGCGTCTTCTCCGGCTCCGCGTCGTCCCCTTCCTAGGCCTCGCTGTCGTCCACCGCCTTGGTGCTCTCGGCGCGGCGTGGTCAATGTGTTCAACGACATTCCATCGGAAGAGTACTATACGTGGAGAGGCTGACAGCTGGGTCCATGGCCACATCCCAGTTTTTTTGTGATTTGCCAAGTAAGTCGCTTTGTCAGGTCTGTTGGGCTGCAAATCTTTCAAGACGATGAGAGCTTTCATTCGGTTGGCCAAGAAAATGGCCCATCAGTAATGAGAAAAGGGTTGTACATTTTTAAAACACATCAAACCGGCAATTAGTTTCAAATATCTTTTTTTCATTTCGAGATTTTAAATTACATTAATTTTTATGCATGGAGAATTTGTTGGATTTTATATTGATATACATTTATTTTTTAAATCAGTTTGAATGTGAGTCAAAATTTCGGGATTAAAAACAGTTCAGACCGCACCGAAATATGCAAAATTTCGTATAAGTTTTTAACCGTGGCCACAATATGGGCTGTAATGCTAACAAAAAGAATATGGGCTCCAAAAAAACCTTAAGAATTAGAAAATGGTCTGTAAATTTTTAAAAATAATGGCAGATGGGTTGTATGCTGTTTTCCATAGATTTGAGGCTTTCCTAAAAAAAAGGTTGACGCACAAGCAGTGACTGTTGGATGGCCATCCAACGACCGTCGTGCTTCTTCAATCTCTGCTCTTCCTGCTCCAGCCGCTCAAACAAGTGCCGGCGGGACTGCCTGCTCCCTCCTCCGCGCGGCCGACTCTGACAGCTCGGACCCACCAGCTATATCTTCGTACGCAAGCAAGTGCCTCCTTATTACGCACAAAAAAAATGAATACTCCCCCTGTTAGCTGGGACCTAGTATAGTGGCAGGCTGACTTGTGGGCCTACTAAGTTGACGGGGACGGAGGGCTTTGTCAACTTAGTCAATATGCAAGATTCTAGCTCCAGTGACCGTACGATGTCCATCCAACGGCCGTAGTGCTTCTTCAACCACTGGTCTTCTTGTTCCAGCCGCCCAAACCAGCGCTGGTCGTGCCTCGTGCTCCTGCCTCCCGTGGCTGGCTACGATGTGGCGGAGGCCTCACCGCCTGTTGGGGGAAACTGACCCACGAACACCTATGGGGCCGGCGGACCGGGCCCCTTTCGGTTCGGTGGGGGCGGAGGTTGCACGAAGAGCAGATCGAGGCGAAGCACACGAGCGGTTTACCCAGCTTCGGAGCTCTCCGGAGAGATAATACTCCTACTGCTGCTTGTCTGGCTATGTTATCTTGTGTTCTTGCTCTCGAGAGAGCGTGGTGTCTTTCTGGTTTACAAATGAATCGAAGTCCCCTGTCTGAGGCTCCGAACCGAACCCCCTCTACGTTGCGCATGGGCCTCCTTTTATACGCTAAAGGGGTCACCGACAGGTGGCAACGCAGAGGAGGGTAAAACAAGTAAAAAGCGAGGTAGTTGATACAGTTGCTTATACAGTGCACCCTACCTAACCCTGACGGCAGGGGACAAGGGCATTAAATGCCCGTTTGAGTCGCCCGAACAGTGCAGAAAAGGACCGTTAGGGGCGCCACCGTTCGCCATGATGGCGATCTTGTCAGCTTCGCCTGCCACTGCGCACCGCTGGCTACACAGCCTCCCGCCACGCGCGCCCGGAGAGGCCCCCAGAGCGACACGTTGGTGGATGTGCTAGAGCATGGGCGCAGAGTGGCCGCCTGCCGCGGCAAGCGCCTTGCCGCTGTTGTTATCTTGCCGGGTCCAGAAGCTCGTTGCTCACCGGGCCCCGGGGTACCTTGTTTAGTCTTCCCGGCAAGCTCCTCTTGCCGGGGCCTTGTCGCCTTGCCGGAGCGCGTGGCGCGTCACGGCAAGTTCCTTAGAGTGCCTCGGTTGGCCTTCCCGGCAAGCTCCTCTTGCCGGGGCCTTGTATCCTGAGCTTAAATACTTTGTTCTTGGATGGCTCCAAGGGAACCTTGGGGGATCTTGGCGTTCGCCCGGCAAGCCTTTCCCGCAGGGTGCTGCAACTGCCCGTGCACAAGTTCGGGGTACTAAGGTACCCCTATTCTAGTACACCGACAGGAGCCCCCGGGCCTGGGCCAGACATGGTGCCGAGCGCTATTGGGCCAGGCCCAAAATAGGGCACGGGCACACGCGGGCTGGGCCACGCCGAATCTTGTTCCGTATCCACCGCGTTCTCCCATAGCGGCACGCGTTGAATGCGGCATCGTGGGAGAAATCGTGGGTGGTTGTTTATTAGGAAGGGCGAAACGTCCGCCCCGTCCCTCTTTATAAGCAGAGGAAACAGAGGCAGTTCGTTCCCCCTCGCTGGTTGCTGCTACTCCTTCTTCACAAACTCCACCGCTCCTCGAAGCCGAGAGAGCAGCGCTCCGCCCCCCATTGCCACCAGCATCACCACGCCGACGACCTTCCCCACCACCTACGCCATGGCTCCGAAAGCCGACAAGGAAAGGGTGTGAAGTCGGCCGAGGCGCAGCGGCTCGCGGCGCTGTGGAAGGAGCGGGCGATCTTCACCCCCAGCTCGGCGTGCAGGAGCTGAGGGAGTACTTCTATCTCTTTTGGGCGACGGAGACGCGTGCGCATCCGCGCACGAGGGTACTCCCGGCTACCGCTTCGAAGCTGGCTCCAAATGGGTACCCGTTCTTCCCACTATTCTTCTATTGCGGACTCTGCCCGCCCTTCTCGGAGTTCTTCTATGACATTATGAACACATATGGCTTCCGCCTCCTTGACTTCACCCCCAATGCTGTCCTGACCATGGCAGTTTTCGCACACTTGTGCGAAAACTTTGTCGGAGTCCACCCTAGTGTTGCCCTTTTCCGCCACTACTTCATGCCTCGGGTAGAGAGAGGAGAGCCGCTTGCCGGAGGGATTGCCTGGGTCTCGAGAGTTGGCAAGAAGGAGGCGTACTTGGATGGTGAGCTCCGCAGCAAGTGGGAGGAGTGGAGGGCGGAGTGGTGTTGGATCGTCGAGGAGAATCCGCAGCCCTTCACCGCCGTGCGCCAAACTCCAATAGTGCGCGGCAATGACTGGAGCAACGTGGCCCCAGAGGACGAGAGGTTGAAGATCGCCATCACTAGGATTCTTCGCCTCAGGCTTGCCGGGCTCACTGTAGGTGCTGTTGGGGCAGATTTCCTCCGCCGCCGCATTGCCCCCCTGCAGGAGAGGGGGAGGCCCGCGTGGGAGTTCAAGAACTCGGCGGACATCATGAGACTGCGGTCGGGCCTCAACTACAACTTCACCGTCTTGGAGTTGGACGCAATGCTCTTGGAATTATTCAAACACGACCCCCAGCACCCCTTCACACTGCCGAGGGGCGTAGTTCCTTTGTGCAATAACTCTTCGCTTGACCGGATCCGCGCCATGATGCCATTGTGCGATTCACACGGCATCGTCCCAACTTGGCAAGAGCCTGCAGATGACGTTGTGCGAGCGTTCTTCGACACCTTGGAGGAAGTGCCGGTCCGCGCCGACGAGCAGAAGAGCCTCACCCGTGACACCACCGACGAGGAGCTGCAGCTCATCGCTACTAGGGCGGAAGAGGCTGCGGCCGTAGCTGCCGCGGGTGTGTTTGGGTTTACTGTGGAGGAGGCGGAGTCTGCAGAGGCGGCAAACCTTGCCGAACTTGCGGAGTTCATGGGCGAGGAGGAGCCTGCCGGTTCCGAAGCCGAGTCGAGCGAGGCCGGCGAGGAGGAGGCTGAGCCTTCAGAGAGCTTGCCGCAGGCGGAGCCCCCGGCCCCGCCAAGGAGGCGCCTTCGCAGGGCCGGGGACACAGCGGGGCGGTAGCCGGCTCCACAGCCACCGAGCCGCGCGACGCGCTCTACCGCGGCAAGTAATGTTGCCGCGGGAGCGCCTCACGCAACAGCGGCAACTGGAGCGGGATCTTCCCGGGCCACTGCCACTGCCCCCGCCAAGCGGGCAAGGGATCCTACTCCTCCACCTTGCCGCACCGGAGGAGGGCCGAACTTCGATCTTTCCGTGCTCAGCTCTGACGAAGAGGAAGAAGAGTGAGTTTCTTTGGTGTTCTTGTAGTTCTTCAATCTCGTTGTTTATATCTTGTATCTGACTTGCTCCAATCTGGACTCCTTTCTTTTTAGGACGCTGGCCCAGAGAGCGGCGAAGAGGGCCACGGCCGCGGTGATCGTCATCGAAGATGATCCCACTTTGTCAATAGGGGGTGGGTCCGAGATCACCTTGACGGACCCGGCAATCACTCCCCAAAGCAGCCCCCAGCGCAGCCCCCAGTGTAAGTTCATAGTTTAACCTTCTGCTGCCGGACACGCTTGAGTGCTTTTTCCTTTGTTGATATCTTGCTTGTTGACTTGTGCAGGAGCAGAGCAGCCTCATCAGGAGCGCCCGGAGGCCGGTCCCGAAGTGCCACCTGCTTCGACCGCGCCGCCAAGGGAGGAGTCCCCGGCAAGGGAGTGCTCTCCGACAAGGGGGGATTCTCCGGCAAGGGACGACACTACTGATCCTGCGGCGACCGAGGCCGCAACTGAAGATCTTGGCGCAGGTAATCCATTTGCACAGAAACTTTCCCTTGGGTTCTGCTTCTTCCGTTTTTCCTTTCTTGGATTTTCGATTGATTTTCCTCCCTTCTTCGTTCTTCAGACCCATCTACGACTGAGCCAATGGAGACAGAGGGCGCCGACGAGGAAGGTGCCGGTGCTGATGTGACCGCCGGCGAGGAGGCCGTCGGGGCTGCTGCTGCGGAAGCCGGCGAGGGGTCGGGCGATCGCACTGACGACCCTGAGGCCGCAGGAGCGCCAGGCGTTGTGCCGACCGCCGATCCCTCTGCCGCTTCTGCTGAGCCGGGCTCCGAGGAGCCCCAGTCCGGCGCCTATTTGAAGGTCGGCGATGACATCTTCATCAAGCTACCATGGGCGTCGAGCTCCAGGGTGCCGGTCGAGGGGGAGACTTTTAACGGGGAGGTGCTCGCCTCTGCTGGACTGTCATTGGTTGATGCGCCCAGCAGCAGCAGCGGCGAGCGTGAGGAGGAGCAGCTGCTGCGGAAGCTGCTGTCACTCTACCGCACCCGGCAAGCCAAGCTGGCTTCCCGGGAAGCGCTTGTCGCGAAGGCGGGAGTGGACATGGAGAAGCGCGCGGAGGAGCTCCGGGGCCAAAATCAAGAAGCTCTCCGGTCTCTGGCGCAGGAGCGGGAGCGACTCGACGAGGAGCGCACGGCCTTCCTTCTCAAGAAGGCCGAAGCTGAGGAGGAGCAAAGGCTGGCCGCCGAGAAGCAGTCCGCGCGGGAAGGCGAACTAGTGCAACGGAAGGCCCACCTCGACAGCTACGAGGAAGAGCTTGCCGAGCATGAGCGAGCACTTGGCAGGGAGCTCAAGGAGGCAAAGGACGCCGCGGCAACTGCGGAGGCCGCCAAGAAAGAGCTAGAGGAGAACGTGGCGCAGCTGGAGGCCGACATTGGGAAGAGCGGCGAGGAGCTTGCCGCGCTCAAGCGTGAGCGCGAGAAGGATGCTGCCGCCCACGGTGAGCTGCAAGGCCTTCTCGCTGAGAGGGGCAAGGAGCTCAGCGCCGCCAAGGATTCCAAAGCAGACCTGGAGCTGAAGCTGGCCACGCTGACGCAGACACTGGAGGCCGCCAAGGAGCGGGAGAAGACCTTGTCGGAGAAGGTCAAGGCTGACGTGGCGCTGCTGGAGAGCATTGCAGTCACCCAGAACTCATTCAGAGACACTGTGGAGCACTGGACCGAAGGTCTGGTGAATATTGCCGCAGTCATCAACGAGGAGCTGGCGCAGCTGGGGATGGAAGACTTTGGGTATCCTTCCGACGAGAGTCTTCAACCCAGCGCCAAGCTCAGCCTGTTCTTCAAGGGCGTGGCGACGGCACTCCAGCAGCTCCGGGAGAGGATCCCGAAGCAGCTGGCCGACGAGTCGCGCAAAATCTGCGCTGGGGTTCTCCAGAAGGTGCTGATGAAGGTGGCCTTCCGCAACCCAGGCCTCAGCTTCACCAACGTCCTCAGGTCCTTGCCGCCTGACGCCGATCTGGATGCACTCAAGGCCCTTGTCGCACCCATTGTGGACAAGGTGAGCGAGATCAAGAGAGTCGAGGGCGGACGCGTAGATTAGGCCGCCCATTTCTTCTTTTCCCTTGTCGCTGCCAATCGTGTTATGAAAACAGTCTGTTAGAGCTGCGGCAAGTTATCTTGTAATATAACTTTATTTCTTTTATCAATTGCTATGTTATTTCCTCTACTAGATTCCTTCCTTTGTATGTTTTTACCCTATGCTTCTAGGGAACTTGTCGGCGCAAGCGCCCGAGCCGCGAGCGCTGAGTGCGGAACTTTAGCAGCCTGCTAGCGGCGCTGCTTCCGACAAGAAACCTTGTCGCGACTAGATGCAGCACACTCAAGCTGTTGAGCGGACTCGAAACAAAGTGAGGGCGCAACTAGCCACGAGTTGGTTCCTCCGCGCACAGGTTTTCCATACAAAGCAGGGTCGTTCGAGGAAGATAACTCTAAAAATTTAAAAACTGATTGCTCAAACTTTGGCAACTTAGCTTTTTTGTCGTTTGCTTCCCGGCAAGGCAAAACTTTTGCTTTGAACGACGCCTGGTCCACACCACAATCTTCTCCTTCCCCCCCGGCAAACATGTGTGCGAGGGAACCTTCTTTTCCTTTAAAAGAAAAAGAAAGAAGAGAAAATAATAATATGGAGCTCTTCGGCTCGTTACTGCTTACCGGATGTAGGTGCTGCACAAAGTGTCAGATAATCGCATGCAAGAAAGGAAACTAATGCATGAAATGGACAAGTTGTGCGGAGCACATGGGGTTTTACTTATGCACGGGATCTGCGCCCGGCTTTGTACAAAGGATTACATGCAACAGCGGCAAGACTTGTACAAAAGGTGGTTGCCGAAACGGGTTCCGGCAACCGCGCCCTACTGGAAAAACTTACGAAGATGCTCTATGTTCCAGGAGTTGCTCACCGGAATTCCATCTTCGGTCTCAAGGCGGACAGCGCCGGGCCTTGTGACTTGTTTCACCCTATAGGGGCCTTCCCACTTCGGCGTCAACTTGTTGGAATTCTTGGCGGACTGAACGCGCCGAAGAACAAGGTCGCCTTCCTCGAAGCTTCTGGCTTTAGCTTTGCGGCTATGATAGCAGCGCAAAGCTTGCTGGTATCGAGCAGCTCGTACAGCAGCCTGAAGACGATCTTCCTCAAGGAGCAGCGCGTCGTCTTGCCGCAGCTGTTCTTGCTCAAGCTCATCATAAGCGAGCACTTGAGGTGATCCGTATACGAGTTCCGTGGGGAGAACTGCCTCTGCTCCATAGACTAGAGCGAAAGGTGTCTGGCCAGTGGCTCGATTTGGCGTCATTCTGATTGACCAAAGTACCACCGGTAGCTCCTCGATCCAGTTCCTTCCGCACCTGTGCAGCCTGTCGAAAGTTCTGGTCTTGAGCCCGCGCAGCACTTCAGCATTTGCCCTCTCTGCTTAACCGTTGCTTCTTGGATGAGCAACAGAAGCGAAGCAGACCTTGGCGCCAAGGTCTTGGACGTACTGCATGAAGGTGCGGCTCGTGAATTGCGTGCCGTTGTCGGTGATGATCCTGTTAGGGATCCCGAATCAGCAAACAATTGACCTGAAGAACTTGACTGCTGACTGTGCTGTCACCTTCCTCACTGGCTGCACTTCCGGCCACTTTGTGAACTTGTCGATTGCAACGTACAAGTACTCAAAGCCCCCGACAGCTCGGGGGAAGGGGCCGAGGATATCGAGCCCCCAGACGGAAAATGGCCAGGATAAAGCGATCGTCTAGAGAGCTTGAGCTGGCTGGTGTATCTGTTTGGAGTGGAACTAGCACGCTTCACACTTGGTTACTTGTGCAGTTGCATCCTGGAGGGCTACCGGCCAAAAGAAACCTTGCCGGAAAGCTTTGCCGGCAAGTGCTCTTGCGCCAATGTGGTGTCCACATATGCCTCCATGTATCTCCGCCAACAGCTTTTGTCCATCTTCCCGGCGAATACACTTCAATTTCACACCGTTGAGTCTTCTTCTGTACAGTATGCTATCGACAAACTGGTACATATTTGACTGCCGGGCTACTCTTTCCGCTTCTTCTTGTTCTTCGGGAAGTTCTCCTGTCTGAAGGAAATGGACAATCTGCTGTGCCCATGCTGGAGCTTGCGGCTCAACAACAAGGACTAAAGGCATATCTGCTGCTGCAGGAACATCCTCTTCTACGGCAAGGACTTGCGGCCCTGCCGGAGCTTGATGTTCCCCGGCAAGCTTGCCGGAGCAAAACTTGTCGGGAGCGTCTGCTTCAATGGAACAAACCATAAGGCTTGCCGGAGCAGACTGCCCCTCAGCATCCTTGGTGTTGATTTTGGGGACTTTCTTGGCGGCGGCTTCGGGGAGCTCTGCCGGAAAGTAGTCACCAGAAATCAACTTCATCTTCTTGCTTTGTCCAGTTGATGGTGTTACGGATGGTTGAGTCAACTTAAGCACAAAGATCTCTTGGGATATGCTCCATCTGTAGGCCGTCAAAGTGCTCTTCTAGCTTCCTCACTTCATCAACATACGCTTCCATCAACGGACTCTGGTAGTTCTTGTTCACTTGTCGGACGACAAGCTGTGAGTCACCCTTGACAATAAGCTTCTTGATCCCAAGGTCTGCTGCAATTCTGAGACTGGCAAGCAATCCTTCATACTCTGCAGTATTGTTGGTTGCTTCCTCTTTGGGAAAGTGCATCTGGACTACGTACTTGAGGTGCTCTCCGGTGGGTGCGATAAGCAGCACGCCTGCACCGGCGCCTTGCAGCGAGAAGGCACCATCAAAGTACATCAGCCACTCTTTGCTTGCCTCTTTGATGGGGATGCTTGTTTCTGGAATTTCTTCATCTGGGGTTGGCGTCCACTCTGCTATGAACTCTGCCAATGCTCTGCTTTGGATAGTTGAGGTGCTCTCAAACTTGAGGCCAAAGCTTGACAGTTCTAGCGCCCACTCGACAATCCTGCCTGTTGCTTCTGGATTTTGCAGTATCCTCTTCAGTGGAAAGCGAGTGACGACTGTGATCTCATGTGCTTGGAAGTAATGGCGCAGCTTTCTCGAGGCCATGAGGAGGCCGAAAAGCAACTTCTGCACACCAGAGTACCTTGATCTAGCCCCCTGCAGAAGGGAACTGACAAAGTAAACTGGGCGCTGCACCATTCTTTTCTGCATCTTGTCGTGCTCCCGCGCAGATCCATCTTTGTCGGGACCAGAGCTTGTCGGCGAAGCCCCCTGCTTGTCGCTGGATGCATCTGCCATGGTTGCCGGCTCATCATCTGCCTCTCTCTCCGCCACTAACGCAGCACTAACCACTTGATTGGTTGCCGCTATATACAGCAGCAACTTCTCTTGCGGCTTAGGTGCGACAAGTGTTGGGGTGGAGGACAGGTATCTTTTCAAGTCCTGCAGCGCAGCCTCCGCCTCCAGAGTCCATTTCATTGGACCTGCTTTCTTCAAAATTTTGAAAAATGGCAGGGCACGTTCAGCAAATCTAGAGATAAACCTGCTGAGAGCAGCCACGCAACCGGCAAGTCTTCGTACATCCTTGACACGCTTTGGTGCTTCGATTTGCTCAATGGCTTTGATCTTGTCGGGATTGGCTTCAATTCCCCGCTGAGACATGAAGAACCCGAGAAGCTTGTTGGAGGGGACTCCAAACACACACTTCTCGGGGTTGAGCTTGAGGTTGATCTTGCGCAGATTTGCAAATGTCTCGTCTAAATCTTGAATTAGGGTCACCCTGTTCTTGCTCTTGACCACTATGTCATCCATGTAGGCTTCCACATTTCTATGCATCTGCGATTCAAAAGCGTGGTGGACTACCCTTGCGAATGTAGAACCAACATTCTTCAAACCGAAAGGCATCCGTACGAAGCAATACGTGCCACACGGGGTGATAAATGCAGTTTTCTCTTCGTCTTCTTCTGCCATGAAGATCTGATGGTATCCTGAGTATGCATCAAGAAATGAAAGCAAATCACATCCGGCCATGGAGTCAACAATCTGGTCAATACGCGGCAAGGGAAATTGGTCTTTGGGACAAGCTTTATTAACATTGGTGAAGTCAATACAAAGTCTCCATTTCCCGTTAGCTTTGCGCACAACAACAGGATTGGCCAACCACGTGGGATGGAGTACTCCTCTGACAAGGCCTGCTGCTTCCAACTTCTTGATTTGTTCTGCGATGAATTCTTGGCGCTCTACTGCCTGCTTCCTGACTCTCTGCTTGACGGGCCGCGCATGAGGACAGACGGCAAGGTGGTGCTCAATCACTTTCCTGGGAACACCGGGGATATCAGACGGTTGCCACACAAACACGTCGACATTCGCCCGCAGGAAAGCAACGAGCGCGCTTTCCTATTTGGGGTCAAGAGTGGCGCTGATGGTGAATGTACCACTAGTGCCATCCTCCTTGGCGGACACCTTCTTGGTCTCAGGTGGAGCTGCCATTGCCTTCTTACACTGGCCGGTGGAGCTCGAAGGTGCGTCCTCGACGGTAGCGCAGCACTCCGAAGAGGTGCGCTTGCCGGAGTGGGCATCAGAGCTCTTGCCGGACTTGGTCTTCTTCTTTCCCCCGGGAGCTCCAGCGGCAAGGGTCTTGTGTTCTGCTGCGGCTGCTGCTTCCCGGTAGATCTTGTCGGCGCAGATAAGAGCATCCTTCTTGTCGCCTGGGATAGAGATGACACTTATTGGGCCTGGCATTTTCAGTACATTGTACGCATAGTGAGAGGCTGCCATGAACTTGGCGAGTGCTGGACAGCCAAGGATTCCATTGTAAGGTAATGGAAAGTCGGCAACGTCAAACGTGACCCTCTAAGTCCTAAAGTTCAGCTCACTGCCAAATGTTACCGGCAACGTGATCTTTCCCTTTGGCTTGCTCCTTCCCGGGTTGATTCCTTGAAATGTGCCGGTCTCTTTGAGCTCGCTGTCAGGGATCTGGAGTTTCTGGAGCACCGCGGAGGAAATTAGGTTCAAGCCAGCCCCGCCGTCGACTAGCATCTTTGTGACCTTGAGGTTGCGGATTGTTGGCGAAACCAACATCGGCAAACACCCGACCGCGGTTATGCGATCAGGGTGGTCCTCAATATCAAAGATGATAGGCGTGTTGGACCATTTCAGAAGCTTGCGTGACTCGACGGGTGGTTCTGCTGCATTAACTTCCCGCACCCACTGCTTGAGCTGGCGGTGCGAGGCATGCTGAGAAGAACCACCGTCAACACACAGAACCTCTATGGCTTTCTGGAACTCCTGCTCATCAGTCTCCTCATCATCCATATCTTCATCGTCGCCGTCATCTTCATCCTTGTCGCGGCCGCGAGGAGGTCTGTCTCCTTGCCTCTACTTGGCCTTGCCGCGGCGTCCTCCTCGGCCGGGATGTTTCTTGCCGGATCCACCAGCTCCTTCCTGGGCCTTCTCCTTATTGCGCCGCTGGTATTCAGCTTTCTGTTGCTCAACAAGCTGCTCGACCCTCTTGCAGTTCTGAAGATCATGGCCCTTGGTGCGGTGAATCTTGCAATACTGCTTGTTGGTGCTGTCCAGCTTGTCGGCGACTGCTGCCTCCGCGGCAACCTCCTTACCGGAGTCACCAGCTTTGGCTTCCTTGGCGCCGCCACCGTTGCCGGACTGCTCAACAACTAGCACTTCTTTGCCTTTTTTCCTCCTGTTGTTCCGCCGCCAGTTTTTCCTTGTCGGGGCAGCATCTTCACTGTCAGATCCCCCCGCTCCTATATTTTCTCCAGGGAGTCTCCTCCCTTCCTCAGCACGCGCACACTTGTCGGCCAGTGCATATAACTCACTAACATCCCTGATCTTGCACATCGCCATTTCCTCCCGCATCCTGCAGTTTCACACATTCTGATGGAACGCGCTGATCACCGCGGCAGGGTGGACATCTGGGATGTTGTGCTGCACACTGCTGAATCTCTGAATGTACTTGCGCAGGGCTCTCCTTCCTTCTGGGCGAGCAAATGAAGATCACTCTCCTGGCCATGAGGCTTGTGTCCGCCGGTGAAGGCGCCGACAAACTGATGCCACAGATCAGCCCAAGAGGATATGGAGTTATCTGGCAAGTGCATGAGCCAGGATCTGACGTTGGGCTTGAGCACCAGCGGGAAGTAGTTGGCAAGGATCAAATGTGAAGGACACTGTCGGATAACAATCCAACAAAGGACTTGATGGTCCACAAAGGATCTGATATGAGTATCGGTACTCAACTAGAGGAAGAAGAATGCAAGGAGATCAGATTATAGAAACAACTGACTAACTCAATTGTCAAATGCAAAGGAATTATGATTTCCAAATCAAGGGAGCAGAAGCAATGCTCTGATTAGGGATGGATAAGTTGAATAGCCTTAGGGTACAATCAACGACAATTGGATTGGTCGAGAACCAATTCCAGTTAAAAGAATGGAAGCTCAGCCGAAAAGGTAATTTATAAGGATCAATGATGATTGCGTGTATTCGCAACATATTGAGTCAACAGACTCAAAATGATAATGACAAGGAATGTCTATAAGATTTCTATACTTACGGGATTAATCGTAATGAAAGCAAACAAGAAATTCCAGAGCAATAGGTTGCTGAGGATTTTCGGAATATCGGGTGGTATTTCGAAGACTTTTGTGTAACACATGAACAACTGGGGGATGAGCGGATACTCGATAAGTGCAAGAATTTATCCGTTTGGGCATTCAGTTGACATAGAACAGCAAGGCAGTAAGCTCAAGGATTATCGAAAGAATGACGAGTGTTTCGGAGTATCTTGTCATAACAAGACAAACTGGGGATGGATGAAAGAATAACAACTGCAAGTAGTTATCCATAAGGGTTGACGGTGGAAGGGAATTGCAAACGCAATGAACACAAGTTCTTGGGTTAATAGCGGAGAGTATCTTCAGGGGGTCTTCACGTGCAGTAGACGATCGTCCGTAATAAGGGGCTCTCCGAGAGGAAGTAATTACGAGAACCTAGAGTCAGAGTTAGTAAAATCGTTTAACCCGAATAGAAGAGAGTTCAGAATCCCAGAGTAAAGGTCGAGGAGTAAAAGATCCTATTACCACCCAATGGCGACGTGGGCCCGTAAGGCACACAGCCATGTTAGTAAAAGTTTTGTAATGTCTAGACTCGACTTCGGCCAATGAGTTGGGAAGGGGGGATTCCTACAGGCAGTCGGCTCTGATACCAACTTGTGACACCCCCGATTTAGTCATACACTAATCATGCACGCAAATGTGTACGATCAAGATCAAGGACTCACGGGAAGATATCACAACACAACTCTAAAACATAAAGAAGTCATACAAGCATCATAATACAAGTCAGGGGCCTCGAGGGCTCGAATACAAGTGCTCGATCATAGCCGAGTCAGCGGAAGCAACAATATCTGAGTACAGACATAAGTTAAACAAGTTTGCCTTAAGAAGGCTAGCACAAACTGGGATACAGATCGAAAGAGGCGCAGGCCTCCTGCCTGGGATCCTCCTAACTACTCCTGGTCGTCATCAGCAGCCTGCACGTAGTAGTAGGCACCTCCAGTGTAGTAGGAATCATCGTCGACGGTGGCGTCTGGCTCCAGGGCTCCAGCATCTGGTTGCGACAACCAGGTAGAAGGGAAAGGGGAAAAGAGGGAGAAAAGCAACCGTGAGTACTCATCCAAAGTACTCGCAAGCAAGGAGCTACACTACATATGCAGGGGTATATGTATAAGGAGGCCATATCAGTGGACTGAACAGCAGAATGCCAGAATAAGAGGGGGATAGCTAATCCTGTCGAAGACTACGCTTCTGGCAGCCTTCGTCTTCCAGCATGTAGAAGAGAGTAGATTGAAGTCCTCCAAGTAGCATCTCCAAGTAGCATCTCCAGGTAGCGTCTCCAAGCGCATCTCCAGTCGCATCGCATAGCATAATCCTACCCGGCGATCCTCCCCTCGTCGCCCTGTAGAAAAGCGATCACCGGGTTGTCTGTGGAACTTGGAAGGGTGTGTTTTATTAAGTATCCGGTTCTAGTTGTCATAAGGTCAAGGTACAACTCCAAGTTGTCCTGTTACCGAAGATCACGGCTATTCGAATAGATTAACTTCACTGCAGGGGTGCACCACATAACCCAACACGATCGATCCCATTTGGCCGGACACACTTTCCTAGGTCATGCCCGGCCTCGGAAGATCAACACGTCGCAGCCCCACCTAGGCTCAACGGAGAGGCCAGCACGCCGGTCTAAACCTAAGCGCGCAGGGGTCTGGGCCCATCGCCCTGAGCACACCTGCACGTTGCGTACGCGGCCGGTGAGCAGACCTAGCAACCTCCATTACAAAGGAAGTTGCGTTAACGCAGTCCAACCCGGCGCGCGCCGCTCAGTCGCTGACGTCTAAAGTGCTTCGGCTGATACCACGACGTCGGGATACCCATAACTACTCCCGCGTAGATGGTTAGTGCGTATAAGCTCGTAGCCAACTCAGATCAAATACCAAGATCTCGTTAAGCGTGTTAAGTATCCGTGAATGCCGAACAGGGCCAGGCCCACCTCTCTCCTAGGTGGTCTCAACCTGCCCTGTCGCTCCGCCACAAAGATCCACACAGAGGGCCGTCGGGACAAAGGTCCTTTCAGCCCCCAATCCGTGAATCACTCGCGGGTACTCTTCGAGCTGACCCGACTTTAGTCACCATCTGTATAGTATGTATGTATGTATAGTATATACCCGTGATCACCTCCCGAGTGATCACGGCCCAATAGTATAGCAAGGCAGACCAACAAGAATGTAGTGCCAATAATGATAAACTATCATCCTATACTAAGTATTTAGGATTGCAGGTAAGGTATCAACAGATGTAGCAACAATGTCAGGCTATGCATCAGAATAGGATTAACGGAAAGCAGTAACATGCTACACTACTCTAATGCAAGCAGTATAGAGAAGAGTAGGCGATATCTGGTGATCAAGGGGGGGGGGGCTTGCCTGGTTGCTCAGACAAGAAGGAGGGGTCGTCGGTGACGTAGTCGACCACAGGGGCATCAGCATCGTCACGGGGTCTACTGAAGAGAAGAGGGGGAAGAAACAGTAAATACATAGCAAGCAAGTGCATAACAGGACAACAAGCAGAGCTAGACGTGTTCTAACGCGGTATGAGGTGATACCGGTGAAGAGGGGAAACATCCGGGAAAGTATCCCCGGCGTTCCGTGCTTTCGGGCAGAGGAGCCGGAGGGGGAAAGTTGCGAGTTTGATAGGTTAGGGGGGTGTGGCGGACGAACGGGTTGCGCATCCAGAATCGTCTCGTCGTTCTGAGCAACTTTCATGTTGAGAATAATTTAATCCGAGTTACGGATTAAAAGATATGATTTTCTAACGATTTTATTAATTTCTGGAATTTAATTAATTTTTTAATTTAATTCGAAAATGGATTTATCACATCAGCATGATGTCATGCTGATGTCAGCAGTCAACAGTGGTTGACTGGTCAACCTGACGTGTGGGTCCCACTGTCATACTCTAATAACTAATTAATCAATTTAATTAGATTAAATAACAGATTAGTCAGGTTAATTAATTAATTTGGCTAATCTAATTAGGATTAATTAAGTTAATTAATTCTTTAACTAATTAATTAATTGAATTATTTATTTATTTATTTATTTATTTATTTATTTAACTAAAACGTTCTTGCAGGGGCCCACTTGTCATAGGCCCCAGGGGCCTTTGCGGGTGTGCGGGTTACGGGCGTCACCCGAACAGGCGGGGGCGCTCGGCGCTACGGGCGCTAGCCCGTTTGGGCGCACGCCCAGGTTACCAGGGAGGCGCCGGCCATGGCGGGGTGCCGGAGCAGCACGGCAAGGGGGCGAGCACGCGCGGTGAACGGCGCCCGCAGCGGAGCAGCAGGGCTGCACAGCGGAGGGAGAGCGGCGGCAGGGGGGCAGCCAAGGCGTGGCCATGGCATAAGCGCATGGGAGGCGTCGGGGCGTCGTGGCGTGCGGTGGAGCGCGGCCAGGGGAGGCGCCGAACATAGTGGTGGGCAGCAGTAGCAGAAGAAGGCGCGGCCGGAGAACCCGGAGCGCGGGTGAGTGCGAGCTCACCGGGGGCTGGCCGCGACGGGGCACGCGAGGGCGAGCGCCTGGGCGCGGGGACGGTGCGGTTGGTGAGCGAGACGAGTTCAGCACGGGGGGAGAGGGAGCACGGGGCGGTGCTCACGTTCGATGCAGGGAAGGGGTGGCGTGGCTCGATGGCGTCCGGCGAGGAGGAGGATGAGGACAGGCGGTGAGCTGGTGCGGATCCGGCGACGGAGCTCGGCGGCGGGGCAGCGCACGTGAGGCGGCGCCTGGCGCCGGCGATGACGACGGGAGGCGTCGGGCTTGGCGAGGCGTCGGTGGGGGAGGGTTCTGGCGCGGGAGTGGCGACGGAGGTGGGAGCAGGGGACGGAGAGGCGAGCTCAGGGGAGGAGCAGGGCGTGGCCGGCGGGAGGAGCTGCGGGTCGAGCGGGAGCGCTCTCGCTCGTCGCTGGCGGCGCAAGATGGGAATGAGGGAGAGATGGGGATCGGGTCGAGACGGGTTAGGGTTAGTAGCGAGGTGGGGGGGCCAAACAGGCCAGGCACGGGGTGGGCCGGCTGGTTGTCGGCTAGATGGGCCAAATGGCCCCAGGGGAGGGGGGGTGTTCTCTTTGTTTACTTTTGTCCTCTTTTTAGTATTTTTCTTTTCTATTTTAATTTTAATTACACATTATTTTTACTTAGCAAAATATGACTATAGCTCCTAAAATAATGTTTCGAAATAACCCTCAGCCACAAAAGGTTTTAACCCAAAATAAAATAGTTTAGTGTTTTATAAAATACCAAGGCATTGAAATAATGTTTTTGCTACCATTTAAATCTTTTTAGTGCATTTATTCATTATATAAAAAAAATTGTGGATTCTACATCATAATCATCTATGCATTAACTGACACAACCTGAACATTTTGTTTTAAAATATTTGAATTTTTTTGACGTGTGCCCTTATTTCGGATTTGACTTTGAATCGGTTTCGAACTAACGCGAGATTAGCAATAGTAATCGAGGTGACGTGTCATCACTAGCAGAGGTTTACTGTAGCTTGATTATCCGGGCGTCACAATTCTCCTCCACTACAAGAAATCTCGTCCCGAGATTTAAGAGGTAGTGAAAGGGGGGAAGGTTTGGTAACGATTCTAGAGGGTCTTCTCATTCTGGCTTACTCTTCTCGAAGAGACCGATCCAATACATTGATGTCCTCATTTCTCTGCTTCGGGTCATCATGATGAAGTCGACATCCTTTCTTCGGGATCTTCATCGTACTTACGAATAGGTAACGGGGCAGATCGGCAACGACAGAATGCTATAAGGGTAATAATCTGGGATTAACCCATGAATGAGCATATGAGTACCTCTCGAGTTGAACAAATAAATCACATCGAGAGTAAAGTTCGAAGGTACAATAAGAAGTTTCAAGCAGCCAGGCAATCGTTCAATGCCTAGTCAGAAGGTGAAAGGGGTTTCAAGCGACGGAATAATTATTGTGTTCGATGCCAGAATTGATGATCTCATCGAAAGGTGGCTCATGAATTACATACGAGTCCACGCGGGAGGAATAACTTTGGGAACAGGGGGTGTACAGGAGAGTCAGGTTTTGATCCTGTGGAACTGTGGGTTATGGGCCCACCATGTGGTTGAAAGTAGGAAGGGGGCCGACATCTTGCATGGCCACGATAGCAAGGCCTGTCAGAGGGTAGCCTGTTAGTTATGTCGGCAACAACATCGATACCAAGGGCGAGGGACGAAGAGAACCATTTTCCTGCTCGTTGAACGAGGCGGGCCAATAGGCAAGGTTCTCGTCCATTGGTGGCTACCGAAATGTCATCAACAATAGTAACAGGGTCTTGCTAACAGAATTGTACACCGAGGTATATACATAAGCAGGAGAATATTACTGCTTAGATCATATAGATCACAAGAAAGGTTAAACCAAATAATGGAAAGGAAAATGTGTTTAAACACATATATCAGGGGTATATCCTTCCCAAGGACAAGCAGAGCATGATATCCTTGGCAGGATATAATGTAGAAAACTCCTTAGGAAAGGGGAGAGAAATTTCATGACATTACCGATGCAACGGTGTTTGGGTAATTGAGCAAGTAACATTTAGCATTGGGCTTCAAATGTTCTTGTTGAAAATCGGAGCACCACCAACATGCTTCGAGATAGCATTGACATGGTCTATAGGTGAAGATCAGACTTTGGAAACAACAGGATCCATCAGGAACAACTTATAGAATAAGTCTTACAATTTCCTCATTGAAGAATGGATAACCTTGCTGAAAAGGAAACTATAACACTTGGTCCTCCGGTCAGGTGTGCATGACATCACCTTACCGGGTCATATGAGGATCAATGTTATAACTCTTGAAAATATGTTCCAACCATCATATCTGACCGAGATTCAGATCTGATTGGGGTCATGATACCTCAGACCCAGGATGCCTGAGAAGAAAAGGTGTAACACAAATTGTCGAGATGATATGTTAAGATTCTCCAGAATTGAACTACGGATGCAAGTTCAGAAACAAGAGTTCATCAGTAAACCAAGGAGAGGATGAGGGGGTGGCTGATGGTCTCAGCGACAATTCCTCGAGATTTCCAAAAAGATGGATTTCCACAATCATGTGATCAAGGAGATAACATTTGTCAGATCAAATGATATCATGATGTATGCCTGAGGAAAACATACGCAATTAACCAGTGGGTGAAAGGTGCACCGGAATTATGGGCTTAGATAGCAAGATCAATATTAGAATGGTGATTCGATAACCAATGGTCTAAGAATGAATTATCGACCATTAACTTCAAAGCAATAGGGTTGCTAGAAGTTTTGAAGTCATGCATAATAGTTCAATTGTCGGTTCTCCGATTAGAACAACACGGGGACCAAGGGAGGAACGGATATGGCAAGAAGTATCACCTGTATCAAGAATTCTTAAGAGGTGGTGAAATTCCCACGACATTCTTGACATAAAAAGATGGTAATACTCCAAGGTAAAGGAGAACAAATGCTGGATAGCAAGGATCTCAAGGTATGCACAAAACACGAACAAGTGTGTTGGGGGAAGGCAAGAATGTTGTCGATGATAACACAAATCATCGAGGGACAAGGATGGTATTTCTCATCAGGATTCGATTGATTTCCTATAAGAGCTCAGAATGTTGATGATGATCACGACACAATTGTCGAGAGATTTCATGAAGATGTAATCGATGGGTGATGACATCAGTCAAACGAATGATGAAGCGAAAGGTTATTGGAACCATGGGTATGTCACAAACTCGAAACCAAGCTTGTTGTTCAAGGACAAATGATATGACGAGGAAGATCGATTGTAAGATTAGCTCACCGTCGAAATTTATGCTCCGGGAAGAAGGACCCGGTAGCACAATTAAAATTTAGCATGATAATGATATAGCCAATCAGGCTAGGAATGACGTGATCGAGTACAAACTCGTAAGTAATGAAGGTTACCAAGAGTTGTTTAATCGCGGTGCGGACTCAAGTCAGTTATCGGTGTCTTTGAGTGTTTAATAACTAAGAGTCCATGAAAAAATTGGAATCAGTGAGAATGTAGCACTTCATGAAGAACTCATAAGAATTTATGCAGTTCCATGATAATCTCGAGATACCGGGGGGTAATACTCGACGACAGATCAAAGTAGAGTTTGGACTAGGGTATTGCTCTAAAGAAGATAAGTGCTTAAACATGCACGAGAAATGGTATTTAAAGGAGATCATGGTCGGAACCACGATTGCAAAAGGCCAGATCCCAGATATAAGATGTACTTATACCAAGGGAATAATTAATTTAAGAGAAGCTTTAACGATAAGATCTACATCGTGTCCATGGGCATGAACACAAGTTCAAGGTCAACTCCCACTTCTCCAATGCATAACCTTTCATTCACTTCTCACGTTCGATGAAGTTGCAGTGTTGAAATTTTATCTGATGAAGCACCAGAAGAGTATGACTCGTGAAAACTTTCGGGTTCACACGGTTTAGAGAAGGCATATGTTCAACCCATAGGGGCTTCTTAGAAACATATACCACAAGTTTCAAGAGTAAATAACACAAGCCCGAAAGCAGAGCATGGTTGGCCAAGCAGAGGATACAACTTAACAAAGGCATTATGTATCAGGGGAAGAACTCACAAGGTGATCAAATGTGAAGGACAATGTCGGATAACAATCCAACAAAGGACTTGATGGTCCACAAAGGATCTGATATGAGTATCGGTACTCAACTAGAGGAAGAAGAATGCAAGGAAATCAGATTATAGAAACAACTGACTAACTCAATTGTCAAATGCAAAGGAATTATGATTTCCAAATCAAGGGAGCAGAAGCAATGCTCTGATTAGGGATGGATAAGTTGAATAGCCTTAGGGTACAATCAACGACAATTGGATTGGTCGAGAACCAATTCCAGTTAAAAGAATGGAAGCTCAGCCGAAAAGGTAATTTATAAGGATCAATGATGATTGCGTGTATTCGCAACATATTGAGTCAACAGACTCAAAATGATAATGACAAGGAATGTCTATAAGATTTCTATACTTACGGGATTAATCGTAATGAAAGCAAACAAGAAATTCCAGAGCAATAGGTTGCTGAGGATTTTCAGAATATCAGGTGGTATTTCGAAGACTTTTGTGCAACACATGAACAACTGGGGGATGAGCGGATACTCGATAAGTGCAAGAATTTATCCGTTTGGGCATTCAGTTGACATAGAACAGCAAGGCAGTAAGCTCAAGGATTATCGAAAGAACGATGAGTGTTTCGGAGTATCTTGTCATAACAAGACAAACTGGGGATGGATGAAAGAATAACAACTGCAAGTAGTTATCCATAAGGGTTGACGGTGGAAGGGAATTGCAAACGCAATGAACACAAGTTCTCGGGTTAATAGCGGAGAGTATCTTCAGGGGGTCTTCACGTGCAGCAGACGATCGTCCGTAATAAGGGGCTCTCCGGGAGGAAGTAATTACGAGAACCTAGAGTCGGAGTTAGTAAAATCGGTTAACCCGAATAGAAGAGAGTTCAGAATCCCAGAGTAAAGGTCGAGGAGTAAAAGATCCTATTACCACCCAATGGCGACGTGGGCCCGTAAGGCACACAACCATGTTAGTAAAAGTTTTGTAATGTCTAGACTCAACTTCGGCCAATGAGTTGGGAAGGGGGGATTCCTACAGGCAGTCGGCTCTGATACCAACTTGTGACACCCCCGATTTAATCATACACTAATCATGCACGCAAATGTGTACGATCAAGATCAAGGACTCACGGGAAGATATCACAACACAACTCTAAAACATAAAGAAGTCATACAAGCATCATAATACAAGTCAGGGGCCTCGAGGGCTCGAATACAAGTGCTCGATCATAGCCGAGTCAGCGGAAGCAACAATATCTGAGTACAGACATAAGTTAAACAAGTTTGCCTTAAGAAGGCTAGCACAAACTGGGATACAGATCGAAAGAGGCGCAGGCCTCCTGCCTGGGATCCTCCTAACTACTCCTGGTCGTCGTCAGCAGCCTGCACGTAGTAGTAGGCACCTCCAGTGTAGTAGGAATCATCGTCGACGGTGGCGTCTGGCTCCAGGGCTCCAGCATCTGGTTGCGACAACCAGGTAGAAGGGAAAGGGGAAAAGAGGGAGAAAAGCAACCGTGAGTACTCATCCAAAGTACTCGCAAGCAAGGAGCTACACTACATATGCAGGGGTATATGTGTAAGGAGGCCATATCAGTGGACTGAACAGCAGAATGCCAGAATAAGAGGGGGATAGCTAATCCCGTCGAAGACTACGCTTCTGGCAGCCTTCGTCTTGCAGCATGTAGAAGAGAGTAGATTGAAGTCCTCCAAGTAGCATCCCCAAGTAGCATCTCCAGGTAGGATCTCCAAGTGCATCTCCAGTCGCATCACATAGCATAATCCTACCCGGCGATCCTCCCCTCGTCGCCCTGTAGAAAAGCGATCACCGGGTTGTCTGTGGAACTTGGAAGGGTGTGTTTTATTAAGTATCCGGTTCTAGTTGTCATAAGGTCAAGGTACAACTCCAAGTCGTCCTGTTACCGACGATCACGGCTATTCGAATAGATTAACTTCCCTGCAGGGGTGCACCACATAACCCAACACGCTCAATCCCATTTGGCCGGACACACTTTCCTGGGTCATGCCCGGCCTCGGAAGATCAACACGTCGCAGCCCCACCTAGGCTCAACGGAGAGGCCAGCACGCTGGCCTAAACCTAAGCGCGCAGGGGTCTGGGCCCATCGCCCTGAGCACACCTGCACGTTGCGTACGCGGCCGGTGAGCAGACCTAGCAACCTCCATTACAAAGGAAGTTGCGTTAACGCAGTCCAACCCGGCGCGCGCCGCTCAGTCGCTGACGTCTGAAGTGCTTCGGCTGATACCACGACGTTGGGATACCCATAACTACTCCCGCGTAGATGGTTAGTGCGTATAAGCTCGTAGCCAACTCAGATCAAATACCAAGATCTCGTTAAGCGTGTTAAGTATCCGCGAACGCCGAACAGGGCCAGGCCCACCTCTCTCCTAGGTGGTCTCAACCTGCCCTGTCGCTCCGCCACAAAGATCCACACAGAGGGCCGTCGGGACAAAGGTCCTTTCAGCCCCCAATCCGTGAATCACTCGCGGGTACTCTTCGAGCTGACCCGACTTTAGTCACCATCTGTATAGTATGTATGTATGTATAGTATATACCCGTGATCACCTCCCGAGTGATCACGGCCCAATAGTATAGCAAGGCAGACCGACAAGAATGTAGGGCCAATAATGATAAACTAGCATCCTATACTAAGTATTTAGGATTGCAGGTAAGGTATCAACAGATGTAGCAACAATGTCAGGCTATGCATCAGAATAGGATTAACGGAAAGCAGTAACATGCTACACTACTCTAATGCAAGCAGTATAGAGAAGAGTAGGCGATATCTGGTGATCAAGGGGGGGGGGGCTTGCCTGGTTGCTCAGACAAGAAGGAGGGGTCGTCGGTGACGTAGTCGACCACAGGGGCATCAGCATCGTCACGGGGTCTACCGAAGAGAAGAGGGGGAAGAAACAGTAAATACATAGCAAGCAAGTGCATAACAGGACAACAAGCAGAGCTAGACGTGTTCTAATGCGGTATGAGGTGATACCGGTGAAGAGGGGAAACATCCGGGAAAGTATCCCCGGCGTTCCGTGCTTTCGGGCAGAGGAGCCGGAGGGGGAAAGTTGTGAGTTCGATAGGTTAGGGGGGTGTGGCGGACGAACGAGTTGCGCATCCAGAATTGTCTCGTCGTTCTGAGCAACTTTCATGTTGAGAATAATTTAATCCGAGTTACGGATTAAAAGATATGATTTTCTAACGATTTTATTAATTTCTGGAATTTAATTAATTTTTTAATTTAATTCGAAAATGGATTTATGATATCAGCATGATGTCATGCTGATGTCAGCAGTCAACAGTGGTTGACTGGTCAACCTGACGTGTGGGTCCCGCTGTCATACTCTAATAACTAATTAATCAATTTAATTAGATTAAATAACAGATTAGTCAGGTTAATTAATTAATTTGGCTAATCTAATCAGGATTAATTAAGTTAATTAATTCTTTAACTAATTAATTAATTGAATTAATTATTATTTATTTATTTATTTATTTATTTATTTAACTAAAACGTTCTGGGCAGGGGCCCACTTGTCATAGGCCCCAGGGGCCTTTGCGGGTGTGCGGGTTACGGGCGTCACCCGAACAGGCGGGGGCGCTCGGCGCTACAGGCGCTAGCCCGTTTGGGCGCACGCCCAGGTTACCAGGGAGGCGCCGGCCATGGCGTGGTGCCGGAGCAGCACGGCAAGGGGGCGGGCACGCGCGGTGAACGGCGCCCGCAGCGGAGCAGCAGGGCTGCACAGCGGAGGAGAGCGGCGGCAGGGGGGCGGCCAAGGCGTGGCCATGGCATAAGCGCACGGGAGGCGTCGGGGCGTCGTGGCATGCGGTGGAGCGCGGCCAGGGGAGGCGCCGAACATAGTGGTGGGCAGCAGTAGCAGAAGAAGGCGCGGCCGGAGAACCCGGAGCGCGGGTGAGTGCGAGCTCACCGGGGGCTGGCCGCGACGGGGCACGCGAGGGCGAGCGCCTGGGCGCGGGGACAGTGCGGTTGGTGAGCGAGACGAGTTCAGCACGGGGGGAGAGGGAGCACGGGGCGGTGCTCACGTTCGATGCAGGGAAGGGGCGGCGTGGCTCGATGGCGTCCGGCGAGGAGGAGGATGAGGACAGGCGGCGAGCTGGTGCGGATCCGGCGACGGAGCTCGGCGGCGGGGCAGCGCACGCGAGGCGGCGCCTGGCGCCGGCGATGACGACGGGAGGCGTCGGGCTTGGCGAGGCGTCAGTTGGGGAGGGTTCTGGCGCGGGAGTGGCGACGGAGGTGGGAGCAGGGGACGGAGAGGCGAGCTCAGGGGAGGAGCAGGGCGTGGCCGGCGGG
The DNA here is from genome assembly GCF_018294505.1 of Triticum aestivum. Classification (NCBI taxonomy): domain Eukaryota; kingdom Viridiplantae; phylum Streptophyta; class Magnoliopsida; order Poales; family Poaceae; genus Triticum; species Triticum aestivum. Next base: position 367,416,037 of record NC_057795.1, on the reverse strand, counting down.
AGGAGCTGCGGGTCGAGCGGGAGCGCTCTCGCTCGTCGCTGGCGGTGCAAGATGGGAATGAGGGAGAGATGGGGATCGGGTCGAGACGGGTTAGGGTTAGTAGCAAGGTGGGAGGGCCAAACAGGCCAGGCACGGGGTGGGCCGGCTGGCTGTCGGCTAGATGGGCCAAATGGCCCCAGGGGAGGGGGGGGGGTTCTCTTTGTTTACTTTTGTCCTCTTTTAGTATTTTTCTTTTCTATTTTAATTTTAATTACACATTATTTTTACTTAGCAAAATATGACTATAGCTCCTAAAATAATGTTTCGAAATAACCCTCAGTCACAAAAGGTTTTAACCCAAAATAAAATAGTTTAGTGTTTTATAAAATACCAAGGCATTGAAATAATGTTTTTGCTACCGTTTAAATCCTTTTAGTGCATTTATTCATTATATAAAAAAAATTGTGGATTCTACATCATAATCATCTATGCACGAACTGGCACAACCTGAACATTTTGTTTTAAAATATTTGAATTTTTTTGACGTCAGCCCTTATTTCGGATTTGACTTTGAATCGGTTTCGAACTAACGCGAGATTAGCAATAGTAATCGAGGTGACGTGGCATCACTAGCAGAGGTTTACTGTAGCTTGATTATCCGGGCGTCACACCCGGCAGCTTGTACCGCAATGGTGTAGATGCTGAGGAACTCTGACGGATGCGTCTTGCCATCGTACTTCTCAGTACGTCTGGCTTGAAGTTCTTTGTGCTGGGCCACTGGACTTGCCGCAGCTCACGAGTGAACGCAGGGCAACCTACCGCGTACGGTAGATCACCTGGTTCCCCTGGCGCATGCATGTCAACAGAGGGCCCAGCGCGCTTGTCAGATTGACGTCGCGCTTCTCTTCGGCGCTCGATGCGGGTTCGAGCGTCTTCTTGTTGTCGATCATGAAGAACTTGGCGCTGATCGCGACTAGCTCGTGGATCCGACGATGCAGTGGAGTCCCTGTCGAGGTGGATCCGGTGAGTCGGCGATCTTGGCCTTCGGGGCGATGATTGCATGGTAGTTGCACCTCCACCCGTTTCGTCGCCACCGGCTCGCGCCTGGCAACCCTGCCGCGACGGTGACGCGCTTGGCCGCCGTGGAGTGTCGCCGTTGTTGTAGCCGATGAGACTCTGAATGGTGTCCCTCCATTCGTCGATCTTGTCCGACGTCGGAGGGTAATCTAGGAGAAGTTGAGCTCGCGCCAAAGCTTCTGCTGGAGTGGTGGGTGGCGGTGGCGGACGGCGCGAGGAGCGGGACGTGCTCGAACTTCTAACTATGTTAGAAGGAGCAGTATCCCGTCCAGGCGACCATGCCCCGCTCGTGCCAGCACATTGGCGTGCATGCTGGTCTTGAGCGCCCCGAGATCCACCAGCTTGGCCTTGGTCTATCATGCGCATGGTGCTGCGAGCGCCATGGTGCTGTTGATCTTGCGCCTCCTGAGAGTGGCGCGGAACATGTACAGTCGCCGAGGTTTGTGCAGCCTTGTCCTTGGACTTGGCAGCACTATGAGCACCCTCATCGACGGCTGTTCTTCCGCCGGCGTCCACTCCACCACCCGTTTGTTCTAACGGTGGTGGAAACGACGTGGACGGAGTGGCTGCCGCCGAAGTCTTCTTCTTTGGTGGCATGTTGATGAAGGGAATGAAGATCTAGCTCGTGTGAACACCGGATCAGGTTCACACAATCTCGACACCCCCTACCTGGCGCGCCAAAGATGTCGGGGGAAACTGACCCACGAACACCTATGGGGCCGGCGGACCGGGCCCCTTTCGGTTCGGTGGGGGGCGGAGGTTGCACGAAGAGCAGATCGAGGCAAAGCACACGAGCGGTTTACCCAGCTTCGGAGCTCTCCGGAGAGATAATACTCCTACTGCTGTTTGTCTGGCTATGTTATCTTGTGTTCTTGCTCTCGAGAGAGCGTGGTGTCTTTCTGGTTTACAAATGAATCGAAGTCCCCTGTCTGAGGCTCCGAACCGAACCCCCTCTACGTTGCGCATGGGCCTCCTTTTATACGCTAAAGGGGTCACCGACAGGTGGCAACGCAGAGGAGGGTAAAAAAACATAAAAAGCGAGGTAGTTGATACAATTGCTTATACAGTGCACCCTACCTAACCCTGACGGCAGGGGACAAGGGCATTAAATGCCCGTCTGAGTCGCCCGAACAGTGCAGAAAAGGACCGTTAGGGGCGCCACCGTTCTCCATGATGGCGATCTTGTCAGCTTCGCCTGCCACTATGCACCGCTGGCTGCACAGCCTCCTGCCACGCGCGCCCGGAGAGGCCCCCAGAGTGACACGTTGGTGGATGCGCTGGAGCGTGGGCACAGAGTGGCCGCCTGCCGCGGCAAGCGCCTTGCCGCTATTGTTATCTTGCTGGGTCCAGAAGCTCGTCGCTCACCGGGCCCCGAGGTACCTTGTTTAGTCTTCCCGGCAAGCTCCTCTTGTCGGGGCCTTGTCGCCTTGCCGGAGCGCGTGGCGCGTCGCGGCAAGTTCCTTAGAGTGCCTCGGTTGGCCTTCTCGGCAAGCTCCTCTTGCCGGGGCCTTGTATCCTGAGCTTAAATACTTTGTTCTTGGATGGCTCCAAGGGAACCTTGGGGGATCTTGGCATTCGCCCGGCAAGCCTTTGCCGCGGGGTGCTGCAACTGCCCGTGCACAAGTTCGGGGTACTAGGGTACCCCTATTCTAGTACACCGACACCGCCCCCTACTACTCCCACCGCTGGCCAGGCCATCCCTCTAGTCACCCACACCCCCTGTTATTCTGCGGCGACGGCAGCCTCACACCGCAGCGAACCAGTGAACCCTCGTACTCCTCTATGCGTGGGCATCCACTGCCGCGTCTTCCCCGACTCCGTGTCGTCCCCTTCCTAGGCCTCGCCCTCGTCCACCGCCCTGGTGCTCTCGACACGGTGTGGTCAACATGGTCAAGGAACGTCTTCCATCGGACGTGGACTGTACGTGGAGAGGCTGACAGCTGGGTCCATGGCCGCAGCAAGGAAGTGCCTCCTTATTACGCGCAAAATAATTATTCCTCCACCTGATAGCGAGGACCCACTGGACGGGCCACCATATTTTCCGAAAAAATGTTTCCCCCTGACTACTGGGACCCACCAGCTACACCTTCGCATGCAAGGAAGTGCGTCCGGGCAAAAAAAAACGATTCGCCCCCCTGACTGCTGGGACCCAGCAGCTACATCTTCGCATGCAAGGAAGTGCGTCCGGGCAAAAAAAACCATTCGCCCCCCTGACTGCTGGGACCCACCAGCTACATCTTCGCACGCAAGGAAGTGCGTTCGGGCAAAAAGAAACGATTCGCCCCCCTTACTGCTTGGACCCACCAGCTACATTTTCGCACGCAAGGAAGTGCCTGATAGTCGGGATCCACCTGGTCGAAGCGTACATAGCGTTGTCATTATGGTCGCGAACGTGTACGTACATATATACTGGTGGATGTAGAGGCACGCACGTGTCGTAGTAGAGGCGCGCACATAGCATGTACACATACTTACAGCGGCGAGGGTGCAAGAAAGAAAATACGGCCACGTACGTACATACGGGCAGGGTCTCAAACGCCTACTCACGCATACGTACATGGCTGGGTCAGAACGGAGAACCAACGTCGTCGTCGTGTTCATGGGGAGCCAACCAGCTGGGTCAGAACGGAATGCGTGGTCGTGTTCATCGGGAGGGCTTGGATGGAATAGGCGATGGAAACGAGGCCTGGCGTACCGCACAACGGAGGAAACAGACCTCCTACGTTCGGAATGGGGTCATGTTGATCGGGAGGGGTGTGGCGTACCGCAAAACGGAGGAAACGGACCTCCTACGGTCGAAACGGGGGTCCTGTTGATCGAGAGGGGTGTGGCATACCGCAAATGGACGAAACGGACTTGTGTTGGAGCGCTACGGTTGAAACGGGGGTCCTGTTCATCGGGAGGGGTGTGGCGTACCACAAAACGGATGAAACAGACTTGTGTTGGAGCGCTACGGTCGAAACGGGGGTCCTGTTCATCAGGAGGGGTGTGGCGTCCCGCAAAACGAGACTCCACAGGATACTGTTCATCTCCACCGTCGACCTCCTCCAGCCTCCACGGGCTACCGTCGACCTCCTCCAGCCTCCCCAAGCTCCTGTTCATCCAGCCTCCACCGTGCGCTACTCCACCGGCTACTGTTCAACCACCCCTCCACCGTCTACTATTCATCCAGCCCTCCACCGTCTACTGTTCATCCAACCCTCCACACCACGGGGTCCTGTTCAACCACCCCTCCACGGCCACCCCTCCACCGTCCATTGTTCATCCAGCCCTCCACACCACGGGGGCCTGTTCATCCAGAGGCAACGCCATCGTTCACTGTTCATCCAAATCCCCCCGCAACGCTCACAGTTCATCCAATCGATCGGCTTCAGTTAGCAACAGTAGCGAAGGAATCACTCCATCGGGTTCAGTTAATAGCCATCGATCGATCGCTCGGGTTCAGTAACGCGTAGCCTGCAGTGCAATCGCTCGGGTTCAGTTAGAGCCCAACGCCTCGCTCGTGTTCAGTTAGAGCTAACGCCGAGCACACACGCGCGTACGTGTACGAGAGAAACGCGCATCGCTCGGCTCCGACCTCCCACCATTACCGGCAACTCACCGAGATTTTCCTCCCCCTCGCTTCTACCACGGTTTTTTCCGTCATGGACGGCCCAAAGAATGTCCTGCTGCTGCATCTCCGGCCCACCCAGGACGAAAAGCCCATTTTCTGTCATGATTTTTTGTCATAGAAGTAGGATCTCACCACATCTATGATGATACCGGGTTTTGTCACAATTATCTTCATAGAAGTGTCCTATGTATGACAGAAAAAAATTCGTTCAGCCTAAAATGTCACGGATGTGTCTTTTTTTGTAGTGTCTGCAGGAAGGTATTTAGTAGCAAGTAGTATGATAATAAAGGTAACGGAGGCAAAAGTAAAGATAATAGTTTTTGGGTTTTTGTAGTAGTTGTAACAGTAGCAAAGGAAAAGTAATTAAGCGAAGAATAGTATGTGAAAAGCTCGTAGGCAATGGATCAGTGATGGATAATTATGCCAGATGCGATTCCCCATGTAATAGCTATAACAAAGAGTGACACAGAACTAGCTCCAATTCAGCAATGTAATGTAGGCACGTATTCCGTAAATAGTTATACGTGCTTATGGAAAAGAACTTGCATGACATCTTTTGTCCTACCCTCCCATGGCAGCGAGGTCCTAGTGGAAACTAAGGGATATTAAGGCCTCCTTTTAATAGAGAACCGAAACAAAGCATTAGCACATAGTGAATAGATGAACTCCTTAAACTACGTTCATCACCGAGAAGTATCCCGATTATTGTCACTTCAGGGTTGTCAGATCATAGCACATAATAGGTGACTATAGACATGCAAGATAGGATCAAGAACACACATATATTGATGAAAACATAATAGGTTCAGATCTGAAATCATGGCACTCCGGCCCTAGTGACAAGCATTAAGCATAGCAAAGTCATAGCAACATCAATCTCAGAACATAGTGGATACTAGGGATCAAACCGTAACAAAACTAACTTGATTACATGGTAAATCTCATCCAACTCATAGCCGTCCAGCAAGCTTATGATGGAATTACTCACGCACGGCGGTGAGCATCATGAAATTGGTGATGGAGGATGGTTGATGATAATGATGGCGACGAATCCCCCTATCCGGAGCCCCGAACGGACTCCAGATCAGCCCTCCCGAGAGAGATTAGGGCTTGGCGGCGGCTCCATGTCGTAAAACGCGATGAAACTTTCTCCCTGATTTTTTTCTCCCCGAACATGAATATATGGAGTTGGAGTTGAGGTCCATGGAGGTCCAGGGGGCCCACGATATAGGGGGCACGCCTAGGGGGAGGGGCGCGCCCCCTGTCTCGTGGACAGGTGTGGGCCCCCTGGTCTTGATTCTTTCGCCAATATTTTTTATATTTTCCAAAAAGTGCCTCCGTGCATTTTCAGGACATTCCGAGAACTTTACTTTTCTACACATAAAACAACATCATGGCAGTTCTGCTGAAAACAGCGTTAGTCTGGGTTAGTTTCATTCAAATCATGCAAGTTAGAGTCCAAAACAAGGGCAAAAGTATTTGGAAAAGTAGATACGTTGGAGACGTATAAGGTGCTGGTGAAGATGTTGATGGAGATTGACCCCCTCCCGATGAGAGGATCGTTGGTGATGACGTTGGTGATGATTTCCCCCTCCCGGAGGGAAGTGTCCCCGGCAGAATAGCTCCACCAGAGCCCTAGATTGGTTCCGCCAAGGTTTCGCCTCGTGGCGGCGGAGTTTCGTCCTGTAAGATTTCCCATGATTTTTTCAGGGTAAAAGCCCTCATATAGCAGAAGATGGACATCGGGGGGCCACCAGGGGGCCCAGGAGACAGGGGGGCACGCCCAGTAGGGGGCGCACGCCCCCACCCTCCTGGACAGGGTGTGGGCCCCTGGTGTACTTCTTTTGCTCAATAATTCTTATTAATTCCAAAAATAGGTTTTGTGGAGTTTCAGGATTTTTGGAGTAGTGCAGAATAGGTTTCCAATGTTTGCTCCTTTTCTAGCCAGAATTCCAGCTGCCGGCATTCCCCCTCTTCATGGTAAACCTTGTAAAATAAGAGTGAATAGCCATAAGTATTGAGATATAATGTGTAATAACAGCCCATAATGCAAAAATATTGATATAAAAGCATGATGCAAAATGGACATATCAACTCCCCCAAGCTTAGACCTCGTTTGTCCTCAAGCGGAAGCCGATATTGAAAAATATGCCCACAAGTTTAGAGATATAGGTGTCGATAAAAATAAAATATGGACATGAGGGCATCATGATCATTCTTATAACAACAACATATATAGATTTTATCATATGATTTCTTATGCTCAAGTAACAATCAATTCACAATGTCAAGTATGGTTCAAAAACTTCATTGAGAACTAACAAACTATAATCTTAGTCATTGAAGCAATCACAATTTATCATAACATCAGAAAGAGTCAACAATAGAGCTTTTCAGCAAGCTCACATACTCAACTATCTTGTAGTCTTCTACAATTGCTAACACTCACGCAATACTTGTGGTTATGGAGTTTCAGCCTGACACTGAGAAAGATAGGGGCTTATTGTGTTGCCTCCCAATGTATTCACCTTTAGGTGATGTCAACAATAATAGCCCATGCTAACTTACATCCAATTGGATATATATATATATCATGATCTATCAAACACAAGGAGCTTGCCAAAGGATAAAATGAAAAAGGGAAAGGTGAGGGTCACCTTGACTCAAGCATAAAGTAAAAAACATAAAGTAAAAGATAGGCCCTTTGTAGAGGGAAGCAGAGGTTGCCATGTGCGTTTAGGGTTGGATGCACAAAATCTTAATGCAAAATAAAGTCACTTTATATTGCCCCTTGTATGTGGACCTTTATTATGCAGTCTGTCGCTTTTATTACTTCCACAACAAGATCGTACAAAGCTTATTTTCTCTGCACTAATAAGTCATACATATTTAGAGAGCAATTTTTATTGCTTGCACCGATGACAACTTACTTGAAGGATCTTACTCAATCCATAGGTAGGTATGGTGGACTCTCATGGCAAAACTGGGTTTAAGGATATTTGGAAGCACAAGTAGTATCTCTACTTCGTGCAAGGAATTTGGCTAGCATGAGGGACAAAGGCAAGCTCAACATGTTTGGAAGGTCAATCACAATATACTTTAACTGAGATGTGAGAAAACATAAACCATTACGTTGTCTTCCTTGTCCAACGTCAACTCTTTTAGCATGTCATACTTAATGAGTGCTCCCAATCATAAAAGGTGTTCAAGATAATATATTTATATGTGAACCTCTCTTTCCTTATCACTTCCTATTAATTGCAATGATGACCAAAACTACATTTATCAACTCTCAACAATTTTTATGCCTCATACTTTCTACATGTGAAGTCATCACTAACCATAAGATCAATATGAACTCGTTAATTCTTTCTACTTTCTCAAGATCATAGCAACATAGCAAAGCCCTTGACTCAACACTAATCTTTATTATAGATAGCTCACAGACTCGATTACAAAAAGAGACTACAAAGCAAAACTCAAAACTACTTGATATCAAAACTTCAATCTACTAGATCAAGATACTACTAAAAGGATTGAACTAAATAAAACGGCAAAGATAGGAGTGTGATGGTGATACGATACCGGAGCACCTCCCCCAAGCTTGGCAGTTGCCAAGGGGAGTGCCCATACCCATGTGATTATGTCCTCGGAGGTGATGAAGGTGGTGATGATGACGGTGGATAATCGCACATTAAGCGTAAAAGCTCCTCCAGCTTGCGGACAATGCCCTTGAGTCCGGCGATATGATCCTTCAACAGAATATTCTCCTATGTGAGATACTTGTTCTGTATGCGAGCTAGCTCAATCATCTTGAAAGCTTCAATCTTTGTTGGCGTAAAGAGGTTAGGTAAAGGTTGAGGAATGTCTTCTTCTTTCACCGCCGGAGCTTGAACCTCCATGGCCTTCTGGATCCCTTCATCCTTGTGGATCTCTTTCGGTTCTTCTCTTTTTAGCTCTATCTTCAATAGCCAAGCATCCTTGTCTTCGTTGTTGGAGGAGGGCGACATCATGGTGCTCTTGTTCTGCAACGGAAACAACTCGAAACGAAAACAAAGGATATTTGCGTGATACGGTGATCAAAACCTTCGGTAGTATATATAATGAATTTTACCGACCAAAATACGTAATATGCAAGAAAATGGAGTCCGGGAGGCACACGAGGTGCCCACGAGACAGGGGGCGCAACCAGTAAGTGTGGGCACGCCCTCCACTCTCGTGGGGGCCTCGTGTCCTTTTCAGACTACTTCTTTCTTCCTAAAATTCTTAAATATTCCAAAACCGGTAAAAATTGCTATTGGAGTTGTTTTATAGTCGGTTTACTTACCGTACCACATACCTATTCCTTTTTGGAGTTTGGAACGTTCTGGAAAGTATCCCTTATGTATTCCCCCGGGGTTATGGTTTCAATAATATTAGTTTCAACATTGATAGGATTACCTGAAATATAATGTTTAATTCTTTGACCGTCTACCACCCTCGGACTTGTGCCTTCGAAGTTGTTGATTTTTATGGCACCAGAATGATAGACCTCCTCGATAACGTAGGGATCTTCCCATTTAGAGAGAACCTTTCCTGCAAAAAATCTTACGTGAGAGTTGAATAATAACACATAATCTCCTACGTTAAACTCACGCTTTTGTATCCTTTTATCATGCCAGCGTTTGACTTTTTCTTTGAATAGCTTGGCATTCTCATAGGCTTGGGTTCTCCATTCATCAAGTGAGCTAATATCAAACAACCTCTTCTCACAGGCAAGTTTGAAGTCATAGTTGAGCTCTTTAATATCCCAATATGCTTTATGTTCAAGTTCAAGAGGTAAATGACATGCTTTTCCATAAACCATCTTATATGGTGACATACCCATAGGATTTTTGTATGCAGTTCTATAGGACCATAATGCATCATCAAGTTTTTTGGACCAATTCTTTCTAGATCTATTCACAATCTTTTGCAAAATTAATTTGAGCTCTCTATTGCTCAACTCTACTTGACCACTAGACTACGGATGATAAGGGGATGCGATTCTATGATTGACATCATACTTAGCAAGCATCTTACGGAAAGCACCATGAATAAAATGTGAACCACAATCAGTCATAAGATATCTAGGGACTCCAAACCTCGGAAAAATAACTTCTTTAAGCATTTTAATAGAAGTGTTATGATCAGCACTACTAGTTGGAATAGCTTCTACCCACTTATTAACGTAATCAACAACAACTAAAATATGTGTGTAACCATTAGAGGCAGGAAAAGGTCCCATATAATCAAAGCCCTAAACATCAAAGGGTTCAATAAAAAGAGAATAATTCATAGGCATTTCTTGACGTCTACTAATGTTACCTATTCTTTGACATTCATCACAAGATAAGACAAACTTACGAGCATCTTTGAAGAGAGTAGGCCAACAAAAACCAGATTGCAGTACCTTGTGTGCAGTTCTATCTCCAGCGTGGTGCCCTCCATGGGATTCAGAGTGACACTTGCGTAGGATCTGTTCCTGTTCATGCTCAGGCAGACAATGTCTAATAACACCATCTACTCCTTCTTTATAAAGTTGAGGATCGTCCCAAAAGTAATGTCTTAAGTCATAAAAGAACTTTTTCTTTTGCTGGTATGTGAAACTAGGAGGTATAAATTCCGCAACAATGTAATTAACATAATCAGCATACCAAGGAGCAGTACGAGAAACATTAATGACCGCTAATTGTTCATCAGGAAAGCTATCATCAATAGGCAGTGGGTCATCAAGAACATTCTCTAACCTAGAAAAGTTGTTTGCAACGGGGTTCTCAGCTCCCTTTCTATCAGTAATATGTAAATCAAATTCTTGGAGCAGGAGAACCCATCTAATGAGTGTAGGCTTAGCATCTTTCTTTTCATAAGATATTTAATAGCAACATGATCAGTGTGAATAGTAACTTTGGAATCGACAATATAATGTCTAAACTTATCACATGCAAACACAACTGCTAAGAACTCTTTTTCAGTAGTAGCATAATTTCTTTGGGCAGTACAAGAGTCTTACTAGCATACTGGATAACATTCAATTTCTTATCAACTCTTTGCCCTAGAACATCACCTACAACATAATCATTAGCATCACACATAATTTCAAAAGGTAAATTCCAATCAGGTGGCTGAACAATAGGTGCAGTGATCAAAGCTTTCTTAAGTATTTCAAATGCTTCTACACAATCATCATCAAAGACAAAAGGAATATCTTTTTGCAATAAATTAGTCAGAGGCCTAGAGATTTTAGAAAAGTCCTTAATGAACATCCTATAAAAACCGGCATGACCAAGGAAACTTCTTATACCTTTTATGTCCTTGGGACATGGCATCTTTTCAATAGCATCAACTTTAGCTTTATCAACTTCAATACCTCTCTCGGAAATCTTGTGCCCCAAGACAATGCCTTCATTAACCATAAAGTGACACTTTTCCCAATTCAGAACGAGACTAGTGTCTTCGCATCTCTGCAAAACACGATCAAGGTTGCTCAAACAATTATCAAAAGAGGATCCATAAACGGAGAAGTCATCCATGAATACCTCACAAATCTTTTCACAAAAATCAGAGAATATAGCCATCATGTATCTTTGAAAGGTAGCAGGTGCATTACATAAACCAAAAGGCATACGTCTATAAGCAAAAGTACCGAAAGGGCAACTAAAAGTAGTTTTTGATTGATCCCCCGCTGACACCGGTATTTGAGAGAAACCAGAATAACCATCTAGAAAGCAGAAATGTGTATGTTTGGATAGTCTTTCTAGCATTTGATCAATAAAAGGTAAAGGGTAATGATCTTTCTTAGTAGCCTTATTTAATTAACGGAAATCAATTACCATCCTATAACCTGTAATAATTCTTTGCGGGATCAATTGATCTTTATCATTATGAACAACGGTAATACCTCCCTTTTTAGGAACACAATGGACAGGGCTTACCCAATCACTATCAGCAACGGGATAAATTATACCTGCCTCAAGGAGCTTTAGTATCTCCTTTCTTACCACTTCTTTCATGTTGGGATTCAGTCGTCGTTGAGGATCTCTAACTGGTTTGGCATCATCCTCCAATTTAATTTTATGTTGGCATAACGTGGGACTAACGCCCTTAAGATCATCCAGAGTGTATCCAATAGCAGCTCAGTGCTTCTTCAGAGTTTTCAATAATATTTCCTCTTCTTGCTCTGAAAGGTTAACACTAATAATAACAGGATATATTTTCTTTTCATCAACATAAGCATACTTAAGATTATCAGGTAATGGTTTGAGTTCAAACACGGGACCACCCTTGGGTGGAGGGGATCCCCAAGAATTTCAACGGGAAGATTATGTTTCAGCACAGGTTCCTGTTTAAGGAACACTTCATCTATTTCCCTTCTTACCTTCATAAACATATCATTTTCATGGTCTAGCAAATATTGTTCTAACGGATCAGTAGGAGGCACATCAATGGAAGCAAGACCAATAATCTCATCCTTACTAAGTGGTTCCCTATCACGAGGTTGTGTATGAAACTTAGCAAAATTAAACTCATGAGACATACCATCTAAGCCAATAGTGATAGTATCTTTTTCCCAATCAATCTTAGCACTAGCTGTATTCAAGAAGGGTCTACCAAAAATAATGGGACAAAAGTCATCTTGTGGGGAAGCAAGAACAAGAAAATCAACAGGGTATTTAACTTTCCCACACAAAACTTCAACATCTCTAACAATCCCAACTGGTTTAATGGTATCCCTATTAGCAAGCTTGATAGTAACATCAATGTCTTCTAATTCAACGGGTGCAATGTCGTGCATAATTTCTTTATATAAATCATAAGGTATCGCATTAGCACTAGCACCCATATCACATAGACCATGATAACAATGATCTCCTATTTTAATAGAAATAACAGGCATCCCTAGGATGGGTCTATGTGTCTTAGTATCTGGTCTAGCAATATTAGCAGTTTCATCATAGAAATAAATAACATGCCCATCTAAATCATCATCCAAGAGATCTTTAACCATAGCAATACTAGGTTGAACATTGATTTGCTCAGCAGGTGTATAAGTCCTAGTATTACTCTTACGAACAACATTCGAAGTTTTAGCATGATCCTTTATCCTAACAGGAAATGGGGGTTTCTCAACATAAGTAGTAGGAACAATAGGATCACTATAGGTAATAGTCTTTTCTTCAACTGTAATAGGTGCAACTACTTTCACTTTAACATGAGGATTATATTTAAACCACTTCTCTTTAGGGAGATTAACATGAGTAGCAAAAGATTCACAGAAAGAAGCTACTATCTCAGAGTCAAGTCCATACTTAGTGCTAAATCCACGAAAAGCATCAGTATCCATAAAAGACATAACACAATTGAAATTAGGTGTCATACCTGACTCCTTACCATCGTCGGAACCCCAATCTTCATAGTTGCGTTTAATTCTTTCCAATAAGTCCCATTTGAAATCAATAGTCTTCAGCATTTAACAACCAGCACAGGAAGTATCGAGCAGGTTGCGATTATTAAGAGAAAGCCGAGCATAAATTTTTTGAATAATCATTTCCCGGGAGAGCTCATGATTGGGGCATGAATATAACATTGACTTAAGCCTCCCCAAACTTGAGCGATGCTTTCTCGTTCGTGAGGCCAGAAATTATATATGTAATTATGATCACGATTAACAAGATGCATAGGGTAGAACTTCTAGTGAAATTCCAACCTCAGTCACTTATAATTCCAAGATCTCGTATCATCACATTGCCTATACCATGACAATGCATCTCCCTTCAAAGATAAAGGGAAGACCTTCCTTTTGACAACATCATCGGGAATACCTGCAAGCTTAAATAATCCACAAACTTCATCCACAAAGATAAGGTGTAAATCGGGATGCAATGTTCCGTCTCCTGCAAATGGATTAGCTAGCAGTTTCTCTATCATACCCGAAAGAATCTCGAAGTAGATATTTTCATAAAGTTCAGTAGGTTGAGGAGCAACTCTTTGCTCTTCTGGTCGGGGTGAAGATACCCCGAACAAGCCCCTCAAAGGATTAGTTTCCATGGTGACAAGTAATAGAAAATTTCAGCACACTATATAAATGTTTCCTTACCAAGTTCCACTCACCAAAAGTGCTACACTCCCGTCAACGGCGCTAGAAAAGAGTCTTGATGACCCACAAGTGTAAGGGATCTATCGTAGTACTTTCCATAAGTAAGAGTGCCGAACCCAACGAGGAGCAGAAGGAAATGATAAGCGGTTTTCAGTAAGGTTTTCTCTGCAAGCACTGAAATTGTAGGTGATAGATAGTTTTCTGATAAGATAAATAGTAATGAGTAACAAGTAAACAAAGTAAATAAAGTGCAGCAAGGTGGCCCAATCCTTTATGTAGCAAAGGATAAGCCTGGACAATTTCTAATAATGAGAAAGGAGCTCCCAAGGACACATGGGAATTATCGTCAAGCTAGTTTTCATCACGCTCATATGTTTCGCGTTCGGTACTTTGATAATTTGATATGTGTGTGGACTGGTGCTTGGGTACTGCCCTTACTTGGACAAGCATCCCACTTATGATTAACCCCTATTTCAAGCGTCCGCAACTACAAAAGAAGTATTAAGGAAAACCTAACCACAACATTAAACATATGGATCCAAATCAGCCCCTAACGAAGCAACGAATAAACTAGGGTTTAAGCTTCTGTCACTCTAGCAACCCATCAGCTACTTATTACTTCCCAATGCCTTCCTCCTGGCCCAAATAATGGTGAAGTGTCATGTAGTCGACGTTCACATAACACCACTAGAGGAAAAGACAACATACATCTCATCAAAATATCGAACGAACACCAAATTCACATGACTACTAATAGCAAGACTTCACCCATGTCCTCAGGAACAAATGTAACTACTCACAAAGCATATTCATGTTCATAATCAGAGGGGTATTAATATGCATTAAGGATCTGAACATATGATCTTCCACCAAGTGAACCAATTAGTATCAACTGCAAGGAGTAATCAACACTACTAGCAACCCACGGGTACCAATTTGTGGTTTTGATACAAGATTGGATACAAGAGATGAACTAGGGTTTTGAGAGGAGATGGTGCTAGTGAAGATGTTGATGGATATTGACGCCCTCCCGATGAGAGGATCATTGGTGATGACGTTGGTGATGATTTCCCCCTCCCAGAGGGAAGTGTCCCCGGCAGAACAGCTCCGCTAGAGCACTAGATTGGTTCCGCCATGGTTCCGCCTCGTGGCGGCGGAGTTTCGTCCCATAAGCTTGCCCACGATTTTTTCCAGGGTAAAAGCCCTCATATAGAAGAAGATGGACACCGGGGGGCCACCAGGGGGCCCAAGAGATAGGGGGCGCGCCCGGTAGGGGGTGCACCCCCCACCCTCCTGGACAGGATGTGGGCCCCCTGGTGTACTTCTTCCGCTCAATAATTCTTATTAATTCCAAAAATAGGTTTCATGGAGTTTCAGGATTTTTGGAGCAGTGCAGAATAGGTTTCCAATTTTGCTCCTTTTCCAGCCAGAATTCTAGCTACCGGCATTCCCCCTCTTCATGGTAAACCTTGTAAAATAAGAGAGAATAGCCATAAGTATTGAGATATAATGTGTAATGACAACCCATAATGCAATAAATATTGATATAAAAGCATGATGCAAAATGGATGTATCACTTGTCCATATGGTCCCCGAGGTCCGACCCGGGCCATATGATTCGGATCAAGTCTGGTGTGCTGCGTTTTCACCATGGCCCAGGCCTCTCGTGCGCCTTCCCGACATGTTGATATCTTCCATGGCCCAAAACGGCGACGAGCTCCCTTGAATAAATTCACGAGCCTTAGCCATGTTCCTCATTGCTTTCCGAGCTTGCTCGTGCACTTTGGACAGCTCTTGTAGCAGGTCACCTTGAAATCCAGACACTTCTCCCTCACGACGTCCAGTCAGCACACCTACAGAAACAAACTTGTAAAACTTTCCATTAGAGGACCGTGTGAAAGTCAGGTTAAAGAGCATACTGAATATGCCGCCTTTCAGCTTTCTATTCTCCTTCGAGGCATCCGATAATTGGGCTCTCATGTCCTTCAGTTCTTATGCTTGCTTGATATTTGCATCATGTAGTTTGTTCTTCTCATTAGTGGTTTGTGTTAATACAGGTTGACCAACGGCTTCTTGCCCTTCGGCATGTTGTTTGTCTGCTTGAGCAGCCCTTAGCCTCTCCTCCAGCTGATCTGTCGACCCTACTAACAAAACGATGCATATTTAAGCAACATCATTGTAGGCACGGAATCTTAGTTCGGCATTCTTCTAGCTCCTTGGATAATGTGTTATTTTTCTCCGTGAGTACCTAATGATGTAACGACCCTTAGATTAGTTGGGCCAACTGCTTCAAGACTCGGGGGCTACTGGCATATGATTATTCAATCGTCACAAAAAGTTCTTACCCGCATATATATCCTTTGAAAGCTGGTGAGTGGCTCTAGCAAGTCCATCCCGAGCAGCTCGGATATAAGCATCCGCTGAGCTGAAAGCGTTGGATGCCTCTTCGGTAAAATTTGGGTCGCGCATAGCCGCTCTCCGCCACCGATGATTCATCGCACTCTCCACTTCAGAGTTGGTGATAGATACATTATCTGAATCCTCTAGGAGATGACAATCTGGCATTGCCGTCGCGTCAACCCCAGTCCATGTGTTAGGGTCTAGGGCCGGATTAGCCTGTGCATGGCCATCCAGGTTTCCAGATACAGTCCAGCGTATGCTCCTCCTACGATATGGCACAGCAGGAAACATCACTGTCTGATCTATCCACTAAGTGCCTGTTAATAAATTATACCTCTTTCATGAAGGAGAGGACCCATCAGTGTCATTATTTACCTTTCTTTTCAAAGACTCACCCTATGCAAGCGTCGTCTTCTTAGAGGACGCCTTTGCCGCAGTACGATGGGACGAGTGTCGCCCCTTGGGAGCACGATGTAGTGTGGTGGGTGAGTCGCAAGGGGAAAACTCTTTTTGAGGGGATGTCTCCTCGGTACTTACATGGGAGGAGGGAGAAGGCCGGGGTAATCGGCTATAATATCCACTTCGGTGTCGTCGTAGCTCGCCTGATAAAAGACTCCCTCCTTAAACTCTATAAATATATCCAGATCCTCTTCAAATCGAGGATCTAGGTATCAAATATGGTTCTCCGGCTGCAAAGCGGGGCAGTAGATCCCCCCGATGACCCTTCTCCATTCCTGTTAAAGGTAGCCCGATTAAGTTTGACTAAGCATAATTAAGGAAAATATTGAGTGAGGCCCATGATAAAAAAACTCACCCAGTCGATGGGATTATACATGGAGAAACCTTATCGGCACTTAAGGCGATTGGAGTCTTCCTTCCCCCCTTTGTAAGGATCAGCCACCATGGCAGCCAAAGCGGCAAAATTGCCTGGACCCTTGCGCCCACAGCATGATGCGTCGTCCTCCCCGTTGTAATGCCACATGGGAAGCCCTCTGGATTGGAGTGGATGAACGCATCACATTACTGAAATCGCCATTACCTCGACTATAGACAGCCCAGAGTGGGCGAGTATTCTGATCTTACTCATTAGCCTCTTAATCTCTGCATTGTCTTCTTCCTCAAAGCTTTGGGGATGCCAACTGGAACGCTTCTTTAAAGGAGCAGTGGAAAATTCGGGAAGACCTTGCCGGATTGGGTCCGGGAGAACAACGTCTTCAATGCAGAACCATTCCGAGGGCCACCCTTCGCATGCCTTCTTCAGAGTGCCGGACAGGTATCATGTTCTGGCTATGCACAATATTTCGGCGCCGCCCACCTCAAATATGGATCCCTTTTGGGAGCGGGGGACGAGGCAGAAAAAATTCCTCCATAACTCGAAATGGGCCTTGCAGCCTAGGAACAGCTCGCAAAGAGCAATGAAGCCCACGACGTGCAGGATGGAGCCCAGCGTGAGATTGTGCAGTTGGAGGCCGTAATACTCCAGGAGACCTTTGAGGAAAGGGTGAATCATAAATCCCACGCCTCTCAGCAGGAAGGAAACAAAGCACACCCGCTCCCCTTTAGTAGGATTGGGGAAGTTCTTCGTTAGGGCTTCACCGTTGATAGAAGTTAATCTCGCCGGAAAGGGGACTAGATCCGAGGGAGGGAAATGTCCCTGCATCTGAATCTTGGTCAACTGGGCATGGGATACCGAGCAGCTCTCCCAATCGCCTTTTTGAGGCCCGTGGGGGCGTGAGGAAGAACTAGGAGCGCCAGCCATGTTTGGATGGTTTCCTATGGCAAGCTCTAAGGATTTTCGCCTGGTGAGGAATGGTATCTGAGATTCAATCTCTTTAAATAGATGCCTTCCCTACATGGTCAAGGGGTTACTTGTAAAAATACTTGGACCCTTCGTATTTGTTCGACACGTTGAGACCAAGGCGACAACAGCAAAGAAGCTGAAGGGTATGATATTTAATGAAAGAGCCGAACTATATGAAGTACAATGGAGAACCCGCCTTGCAAAGCAGAAGACATGAAGCCGGATACAATGTCATCATTGAAGGCAAGTTCGGGGGCTACTGAGGGAGTCCTGCATTATGGGGTCCTCGGGGAGCCGGCCAATGTAACATGGGTCGGACGGATGGGCCATGAAGATATAAGACACAAGGCCTTCTCCCGTGTCCGGATGGACTCTCCTTTGCGTCGATGGAAAGCTTAGCGTCCAGATGTGTAGTTTCCTTCCTCTGTAAACCGACGTTTTACAACCCTAGTCCCCTCTGGTGCCTATATAAACCAGAGGGGTTAGGCCGTACAGATAATCACAATCATATAGGCTAGACATCTAGGGTTTAGCCATTATGATCCCAAGGTAGATCAACTCTTGTAACCCCTATACTCACTGATACGTCTTCAACGTATCTATAATTTTTGATTGTTCCATGCTATTATATTACCCCTTTTGGATGTTTATGGGCTTTATTTTACACATTTATATCATTTTTGGGACTAACCTACAAACCGGAGGCCCAGCCCGTATTGCTGTTTTTTTGCCTATTTTAGTATTTCGAAGAAAAGGAATATCAAACGGAGTCCAAACGGAATGAAACCTTCGGGAGCGTGATTTTTGGAATGAGCATGATCCAGAGGACTTGGAGTGCAAGCCAAGAAGCAGCCGAGGCGGCCACGAGGGTGGAAGGCGCACCCACCCCCCTGGGCGTGCCCCCTATCTCGTGGGACCCTCGGGCGGCCACCGACCTACTTCTTCCTCCTATATATGCCCACGTACCCCGAAAACATCCAGGGAGCCAACGAAAAACAATTTCCACCGCCGTAACCTTCTGTATCCGCGAGATCCCATCTTGGAGCCTTCGCCGGCGCTCCGTCGGAGGGGTAATCGACCATGGAGGGCTTCTACATCAACACCATAGCCCCTCCGATGAGTTGTGAGTAGTTTACCATAGACCTTCGGGTCCATAGATATTAGCTAGATGGCTTCTTCTCTCTTTTTGGATCTCAATACCATGTTCTCCCCTCTCTTGTGGAGATCTATTTGATGTAACTCTTTTTGTGGTGTGTTTGTTGAGATCCGATGAATTGTGGGTTTATGATCAAGTTTGTCTATGAGAAGTATTTGAATCTCCTCTGAATTCTTTTATGTTTGATTGAGTTATCTTTGCAAGTCTCTTAGAATTATCAGTTTGGTTTGGCCTACTAGATTGATCTTTCTTGCAATGGGAGAAGTGCTTAGCTTTGGGTTCAATCTTGCGGTGTCCTTACCCAGTGACAATAGGGGTTGCAAGGCACGTATTGTATTGTTGCCATCGAGGATAAAAAGGTGGGTTTATATCATATTGCATGAGTTTATCCCTCTACATCATGTCATCTTTCTTAATGTGTTACTCTGTTCTTATGAACTTAATACTCTAGATGTATGCTGGATGGCGGTCGATGTGTGGAGTAATAGTAGTAGATGCAGGCGGGAGTCGTTCTACTTGGTGCGGACGTGATGCCTATATAAGTTATCATGCCTAGATAATCTCATAATTATTCGCTTTTCTATCAATTGCTCGATAGTAATTTGTTCACCCATCGTAATACTTATGCTATCTTGAGAGAAGCCACTAGTGAAACCTATGGCCCCCGGGTCTATCTTTTATCATATAAGCTTTCATTCTACTTTTATTTGCATATTTACTTTTCCAATCTATATTATAAAATACCAAAAATATATTTATCTTATCATACTATCTCTATCAGATCTCACTTTTGCAAGTGGCCGTGAAGGTATTGACAACCCCTTTATTGCGTTGGTTGCGAGTTCTTCGTTTCTTTGTGTAGGTGCGTGGGACTTTTGAGGAGCCTCCTACTAGATTGATACCTTGGTTCTCAAAAACTGAGGGAAATACTTACGCTACTATTTGCTTCATCACCCTTTCGTCTTCAAGGAAAACCAATGCAAGCTCAAGACGTAGCAAGAAGGATTTCTGGCGCCGTTGTCGGGGAGGTCTTCGCTCAAGTCAAGACATACCAAGTACCCATCACAAACTCATCTCCCTCGCATTTACATTATTTGCCATTTGCCTCTCGTTTTTGATAACCTGCAAGTATACGGGATAGTTGTAGCCTCTTTCGATAAGTAAGAGTGTCGAACCCAATGAGGAGCTAAAGGTAGAACAAATACTCTCTCAAGTCCTATCGGCCACTGATACGACTCTACGCACGCTTGCTGTTTGCTTTACCTAGAACAAGTATGAAACTAGAAGTACTTTGTAGGTGTGATAGGATAGGTTTGCAAGATAATAAATAGCACGTAAATAAAAGCTAGGGGCTGTTTAGATAAAGATGCAATAAACTAAATATAGCGAGTATGGAAAAGTGGTGGTACTAGACCGGTAATCACTATTGCAATTCTATTTGAGGGAGAGGCATAAGCTAACATACTTTCTCTACTTGGATCATATGCACTTATGATTGGAACTCTAGAAAGCATCCGCAACTACTAAAGATTCATTAAGGTAAAACCCGACCATAGCATTAAAGTATCAAGTCCCCTTTATCCCATACGCAAACAACCTACTTACTTGGGTCTGTGCTTCTGTCACTCACGCCACCCACCATAAGCAAATCATAAGCATATTGCAAACCCTATAGCGGGGATCCCTCACGCTTGCGCGACACGGAGGGCACTATAGGAAAGCACCAATAATAAAACATGCAACTCAAACCAATCGTAGCAATTCATCAATCACTGATAGGACAATGAAAATCTACTCAGACATCATAGGATGGCAACACATCATTGGATAATAATATGAAGCATAAAGCACCATGTTCAAGTAGAGGGTACAGCGGGATGCGGGAGAGTAGACCGCTGGATATATATGGGGGAAGGTGATGGAGATGTTGGTAAAGATGATGGAGGTGTTGGTGAAGATCGTGGTGATGATGATGGCCCCCGGCAGCGCTCCAGCGCGACCGGAAGCAAGGGGGAGAGGGCCCCCCTTCTTCTTCTTCTTCCTTGACCTCCTCCCTAGATGGGAGAAGGGTTTCCCCTCTGGTCCTTGGCTCCCATGGCTTGGGAGGTGCGAGAGCCCCTCCGAGGTTGGATCTATCTCTTTGTTTCTGCGTTCTCTGATTCTACCCCTTCACTGTTTCCTCTATATCTAGAGATCCGTAACTCCGATTGGGGTGAATTCTTCGCAATATTTTGTCGTAAAATTAGCTTTCTTGCGGGAAAAGAAGAGCGTCAACCGCCTTACGGGTGGCCCACGAGAGTGGCAGGCGCGCCCAGGAGGGTGGGCGTGCCCCCCTGTCTTGTGGCCACCTCGGACACCATTTCACGTTGATTATTCCTCCGGAAAATCCGAAATATTCCAAAATAATTCTCTGTCCGTTTTTATCCCATTTGGATTCCGGTTGATATTGGATTTCTGCGAAACATAAAACATGCAACAAACAGGAACTGACACTGGGCACTGGATCAATATGTTAGTCCCAAAAATAATATAAAAAGTTCCCAAAAGTATATGAAAGTTGAAGAATATTGGCATGGAACAATCAAAAATTATAGATACGATGGAGACCTTTCAGCATCCCCAATCTTAATTCCAGCTCGTCCTCGAGTAGGTAAATGATAAAAAAAAGATAATATTTGAATAATCTTGATCATATGTCTAATCATGGCATGAATATTAAGACACGAGTGATTCAAAGCAATAGTCTATCATTTGACATAAAAATAATAATACTTCGAGCGTACCAATAAAGCAATCATGTCTTTTCAAAACAACAAGACCAAAGTAAGCTTATCCCTACAAAATCATATAGTTTGGTCATGCTACATTTTCGTCACACAAATTGCCCCCATCATGCACAACCCCGATGACAAGCCGAGCAATTGGTTCATACTTTTTAATGTGCTTCAGCTTTTCAACCCTCACGCAATACATGAGCGCAAGCCATGGATATATCACTATAGGTGGAATATAATATGATGGTGGAGGTTTATATGGAGAAGACAAAAAGGGAGAAAGTCTCACATCGATGCGGCTAATCAACGGGCTATGAAGATGCCATCAATTGATGTCAATGCAAGGATTAGGGATTGCCATGCAACGGATGCACTAAGAGCTATAAGTGTATGAAAGCTCAACAAAAGAAACTAAGTGGGTGTGCATCCAACTTGCTTGCTCTTGAAGACCTAGGGCATTTGAGGAAGCCCATCGTTGGAATATACAAGCCAAGTTCTATAATGAAAATTCCCACTAGTATATGAAAGTGACAACATAGGATACAATCTATATGAAGAACATGGTGCTACTTTGAAGCACAAGTGTGAAAAAAGGATAGTAACATTGCCCCTTTCCTTTTTCTTTTTTTTCTTTTTTGGTGGGCTTCTTTGGCCCCCTTTTTATTTTGGCTTCTTTGGCCTTTCCCTTTTTTTCTTTTTTTCATGGGGAAATGCTCTATAATGATATGACTCTTTTTATCTACTTACAACTCAACATTACAACTCGATACTAGAACAAAGATATGACTCTATATGAATGCTTCCGGTGGTGTACCGGGATGTGCAATGATCTAGCGTAGCAATGACATCAAAAAACAGACAATCCATGAAAACATCATGCTAGCTATCTTACGATCATGCAAAGCAATATGACAATGAATTCTCAAGTCATGTATATGATGATGATGGAAGTTGCATGGCACTATATCTCGGAATGGCTATGGAAATGCCATGCTAGGTAGGTATGGTGGCTGTTTTGAGGAAGATATAAGGAGGCTTATGTGTGATAGAGCGTATTGTATCATGGGGTTTGGATGCACTGGTGAAGTTTGCACCAACTCTCGAGGTGAGAAAGGGCAATGCACGGTACCGAAGAGGCTAGCAATGATGGAAAGGTAAAAGTGCGTATAATCCATGGACTCACATTAATCATAAAGAACTCATATACTTATTGCAAAAGTTTATTAGCCCTCGAAGCAAAGTACTATTACGCATGCCCCTAGGGGGATAGATTGGTAGGAAAAGACGATCGCTCGTCCCCGACTGCCACTCATAAGGAAGACAATCAAAGAAACACCCCATGCTTCAAATTTTTCACACAACGGTTACCATACGTGCATGCTACGGGACTTGCAAACCTCAACGCAAGTGTCTCTAAAATCCACAACCACCCACTAGCATGACTCTAATATCACCATCTTTATATCACAAAACTATTGCAAGGAATCAAACATATCATATTCAGCGATCTACAAGTTTATGTAGGATTTTATGACTAACCATGTGAATGACCAATTCCTGTCATCTCTCTAACTAGATATAAGTGAAGCAAGAGAGTTTAATTCTTTCTACAAAAGATATGCCCACACTCTAACAAATATAAGTGAAGCAAAAGAGCATTCTACAAATGGTGGTTTTCTATGTAAGGAGAAACAGGCAATCCAAACTTCAAAAGATCTAAGTGAAGCACATGAAGCATTCTATAAAGCCATACTCGAAAGATATAAGTGAAGTGCAATGAGCATTCTATAAATACCAAGGACTATCTCATACCAACATGGTGCATAGAATAAAAATGAAAACTAAATTCAAAAGACACTCCAAGACTTGCACATATCGCATGATCGAAACGAATCCGAAAGCATACCAATACTTGTTGAAAAAAGAGGGGATGCCTTCCGGGGCATCCCCAAGCTTAGACGCTTGAGTCTCCTTGAATATTTACTTGGGGTGCCTTGTTCATCCCCAAGCTTGAGCTCTTTCCTCTCTTCCTTTTCCTCATATCGAGACCTCCTCGATTAGACACTTCATCCACACAAAACTTCAACAGAAACCTCGATAAGATCTGTTAGTATAATAAAGCAAATCATCAGTCTAAGTACTGTAGCAAACCAATTAATAATTTGTTTTTTCATTTTTTCTACTGTAACATAACTTTTTCATGGCTTAATCCACTGATATAAATTGATAGATTCATCAAAACAAGTAAACTATGCATCAAAAACAGAATCCGTCAAAAACAAAACAGTCTGTAGCAATCTGAACATTCACCATACTTCTGGTACCCCAAACATTCTACCAAAATTAGGACAAATAAACAAGTTGTATAGCAAGACAGTGAAAAAGTAATCAGAACCTTTTGACATTCCAATTAAAAATGTAAAATCGCGCACTACAGCCAAAGTTTCTGTCCTGCACCGTACAAACCAACAAGCATTGTAAACATCCTAAAGGCAAACCTTGGCACATTATTTTTATAATACAATGGAAGTATACAAGGGGATAATTATTTTTGATGAAAAGTTTCTGAAATCAAGATTCACAAAGTTTCTGTGAGCATGAACAAAGTTCAAGGAGCTCTCCCACTTCAACAATGCCTGTCTCTCTCACTTTCACTTTCCTTTTTGAAAAGTTTTATGTTCCCCTCTTTATTTTTTTGTTTTTAAACTATATAAAAGAACTCAACAGAAATGAATGACTCTCTAAAACTTCTGGGTTGTCTCCCTGGCAGCTCTTTCTTTAAAGTCATTAAGCTAGGCATATAGTGCTCAAGTAGTGGATCCACCCGGATCCCAAGGTATATCAAAGCCAATTTTAATTAACAGTGATTTGTAATTTAGAAGTGAGCACAAAGTAACATATATCATGCAACAACGAAGTCTAACTCTCTTCCTATGCATCGGCATGTCATAAGAGAACAATTCATGCACACCAAGTAAAGGCCAATGCATAGTATAAACAGTTTCTTGCAATTTTATCATATTGGAAACATAGAGAGGTGGAGATATAGTTCCTCTCTCATAATAATTGCAAGTAGGAGCAGCAAGCACATGCATATTATATCCATCAAAATCATCATGTGCAACGGTAAAAGGCAACCCATCAATATAATCCTTAATAAGCACAAACTTCTCCGATACAGTATAGTCGAGAGAATTCAAAAAGATAATAGGACTATCAAGCATGGGTGCAATAGCAGCAATTTCATGTTTAACATAAGGAACTATAGCAAGTTCATCTCCATAAGCATACTTCATATTGGAATCTTGGCCACAAGCATAGCAAGCATCAGCAAAAAGGGATATTTCAAACAAATTCAAGGGATCATAGTAATCATCCTTCGGTAAGCACGAAGGGGAATTAAACAATGTATGAGTTGAAGAGTTACTCTCATTAGAAGGTGGGCACGGGTGATCAATCCGCTCTTCCTCCTTTTGTTCTTCGCTCTCCTCATCATCTTTTTCATCCAATGAGCTCATAGTCTCATCAATTTCTTCTTCCATAGCTTCCTTCAAAATATTAGTCCATTCTTGGACAATGGAGACTTTCTCAATAAATGCATTAATATAGTAATTGTATTCATAATTTTCATACAATATCTAAGTATAGCAAGATTTTCGGGCCTATAAACATCATCATCAAAAGCTTCATACTTTTCAAACAAAAATTCAATCCTAGAGCAACAAGTAATATCATATCTCAAGCATAGATCCCGGGCATACCAACGCAACATAATAAATTGGTCCCATAATAGTTTCCCTTTTTGTGTCGAGCGATAATCCCTAAAGTATTCACGTTGATCTAACATGTCTCCCATTATAAAGTTGAATGGGGTTTTCTCAGGATTATCAAAGTAGTACATAATATCTTTCACATAATGAGAATCGAGGGTTTTAGGAGTTACCCCATCTCCATGAGTAGCAAGTACACCTAATTTTTTTGGTATTTCGTGTTCCATATCCATAACTAAAGATAGAGAACAACTAAGAACAACAAATAAAAATTACTCAGTGATAAAGGAAACAAGCACACACGAGAATATTCACCCCACGCTATGACTCCCCGGCAACGGCGCCTGAAAAAGGTCTTGATAACGCGCAAGTATACGGGATAGTTGTAGCCTCCTTAGATAAGTAAGAGTGTCGAACCCAACGAGGAGCTAAAGGTAGAACAAATACTCTCTCAAGTCCTATCGGCCACTGATACGACTCTACGCACGCTTGACGTTTGCTTTATCTAGAATAAGTATGAAACTAGAAGTACTTTGTAGGTGTGATAGGATAGGTTTGCAAGATAATAAAGAGCACGTAAATAAAAGCTAGGGTCTATTTAGATAAAGATGCAATAAAGTAAATATAGCGAGTATGGAAAAGTGGTGGTAGTAGTTGTGAAATTGCCCCTGAGCAATTGACTATGTTACTAGACCGGTAATCGCTATTGCAATTCTATTTGAGGGAGAGGCATAAGCTAACATACTTTGTCTACTTGGATCATATGCACTTATGATTGGAACTATAGCAAGCATCCGCAACTACTAAAGATACATTAAGGTAAAACCCAACAATAGCATTAAAGTATCAAGTCCCATTTATCCCATACGCAAACAACCTACTTACTCGGGTATGTGCTTCTGTCACTCACGCCACCCACCATAAGCAACTCATAAGCATATTGCAAACCCTACAACGGGGATCCCTCACGCTTGCGCGGCACGGAGGGCACCATAGGACAGCACCAATAATAAAACTTGCAACTCAAACCAATCATAGCAATTCATCAATCACCGATAGGACAACGAAAATCTACTCAGACATCATAGGATGGCAACACATCATTGGATAATAATATGAATCATAAAGCACCATGTTCAAGTAGAGGGTACAGCGGGATGCGAGAGAGTGTACCGCTGGATATAGATGGGGGAAGGTGATGGAGATGTTGGTGAAGATGATGGAGGTGTTGGTGAAGATCGCGGTGATGATGATGGCCCCCGGCAGCGCTCCGGCGCCACCGGAAGCAAGGGGGAGAGGGCCCCCCTTCTTCTTCTTCTTCCTTGACATCCTCCCTGGATGGTAGAAGGGTGTCCCCTCTGGTCCTTGGCTCCCATGGCTTGGGAGGGGTGAGAGCCCCTCCGAGATTGGATCTATCTCTCTGTTTCTGCGTCCTCTGATTCTGCCCCTTCATCGTTTCCTTTATATCTAGAGATCCGTAACTCCGATTGGGGTGAATCTTTCGCCTAGATTTTTCTCGTAAAATTAGCTTTCTTGCGGCAAAAGAAGAGTGTCAACCGCCTTACGGGTGGCCCACGAGAGTGCCAGCCGCGCCCGGGGTGGGGGGGGTGGGCACGTGATATGTCTCCAACGTATCTATAATTTTTGATTGTTCCATGCTATTATATTACCCCTTTTTGATGTTTATGGGCTTTATTTTACACATTTATATCATTTGTGGGACTAACCTACTAACCAGAGGCCCAACCCGTATTGCTGTTTTTTTTGCCTATTTCAGTATTTCGAAGAAAAGGAATATCAAACGGAGTCCAAACGGAATGAAACCATCGGGAGCGTGTTTTGGGAACGAACGTGATCCGGAGGACTTGGAGTGCAAGGCAAGAAGCAGCCGAGGCGTCCACGAGATAGAAGGAAGCCCCCCTATAGGGCGCGCCCCCCTGTCTCGTGGGCCCCTTGGGCGGCCACCGACGTACTTCTTCCTCCTATATATACCTACGTACGCCGAAAACATCCAGGAGCACCACGAAACACAATTTCCACCGCCGTAACCTTATGTATCCGCGAGATCCCATCTTGGAGCCTTCGCGGGCACTCTGCCAGAGGGGGAATCGACCACGGAGGGCCTCTACATCAACATCCTTGCCCCGCCGATGAGTTGTGAGTAGTTTACCATAGACCTACGGGTCCATAGTTATTAGCTAGATGGCTTCTTCTCTCTTTTTGGATCTCAATACAATGTTCTCCCCCTCTCTTGTGGAGATCTATTTGATGTAATCTCTTTTTGCGGTGTGTTTGTCGAGATCCGATGAATTGTGGGTTTATGATCAAGTTTATCTATGAATAATATTTGAATCTTCTCTGAATTCTTTTATGTATGATTGAGTTATCTTTGCAAGTCTCTTCGAATTATCGGTTTGGTTTGGCCTACTAGATTGATCTTTCTTGCCATGGGAGAAGTGCTTAGCTTTGGGTTCAATCTTGCGGTGTTCTTACCCAGTGACAGAAAGGGTTGCAAGACACGTATTGTATTGTTGCCATCGAGGATAACAAGATGGGGTTTATATCATATTACATGAGTTTATCCCTCTACATCATGTAATCTTGCTTAATGCGTTACTCTGTTCTTTGTGAACTTAATACTCTAGATGCAGGCAGGAGCCGGTCGATGTGTGGAGTAATAGTAGTAGATGCAGGCAGGAGTCGGTCTACTTGTTATGGACGTGATGCCTATATACATGATCATGCCTAGATAATCTCATAATTATTCGCTTTTCTATCAATTGCTCGACAGTAATTTGTTCACCCACCGTAATACTTATGCTATCTCGAGAGAAGCCTCTAGTGAAACCTATGGCCCCTGGGTCTATCTCTTATCATATTTTCTTCCAATCTACTTTTACTGGCATCTTTACTTTTTGCATCTATATTATAAAATACCAAAAATATATTTATCTTATTACTATCTCTATCAGATCTCACTTTCGCAAGTGGCTGTGAAGGGATTGACAACCCCTTTATTGCGTTGGTTGCGAGTTCTCAGTTTGTTTGTGTAGGTGCGTGGGACTTTTGAGGAGCCTCCTACTGGATTGATACATTGGTTCTCAAAAACTGAGGGAAATACTCACACTACACTTGCTGCATCACCCTCTCCTCTTCGAGGAAAACCAACGCAAGCTCAAGACGTTGCAAGAAGGATTTCTGGCGCCGTTGCCGGGGAGGTCTTTGATCAAGTCAAGACATACCAAGTACCCATCACAAACCCATCTCCCTCGCATTTACATTATTTGCCATTTGCCTCTCGTTTTCCTCTCCCCCACTTCACCCTTGCCGTTTTATTCGCCCTATCTTTCCCAATCTCCTCCTCTTTTTTGCTTGCCTTTTTTCATTACCCGTGTGTTTACTTGTGTGCCCGTTTGTCCTTATGGCTTCGCCTAAGGGTCCTGACCACCTTCTCAGAAGGATGGAAGAGATTGAATCAAATATTAGAAGCTTTATGAATTTGCAATTGAGCATAATAATTTCTTTAGAAAAGAGCTTAAGGAACAAAAGGGTTTTGGGGGGTTTATGAACAAAGAGCTTGATGATATGAATAAAGAATTTTGTGGTGTTAATGCTCAAATTACCCGTCTTGAAAATGCTATAGCCAAAATTTCTGATAAGCAAGCCACCTTAGTCAATAAGATGGCCGCTAAACCAGAAAAGTTACATGAAAATAATGATGAAGATCTTAAAGTTATTGATGCGTCTCCTATTATATCTATGTTTTGCAATATGAATTTTGATGGGACTGATGATGAATCAACTTTTCCTAGAAGGCGTCCCAAGAATTCGGGATCTTTAGCTCTTGATGCTAAATTTGGTAAAAGTGAGATTAGAAAGGTCACAACTTCTAATAACATTGAACCTACTATCTCGGATTTCAAGGAATTTGATTATGATAATTGTTCTTTAAAAGGTTGTATTTCCTTGTTGCAATCCGTTATTAATTCTCCGTATGCTTATAGTCAAAACAAAGCTTTTACCAAACACATTGTTGATGCCTTGATGCAATCTTATGATGAAAAACTTAATTTGGAAGTTTCTATACCTAGAAAACATAATGATGAGTGGGAACCTACTATAAAGATTAGAATTAAAGATTATGAGTGTTTTGCTTTGTGTGATTTGCGTGCTAGTGTTTCCACAATTCCGAAAACTTTATGTGATATTCTAGATTTCCAAGATCTTGATGATTGTTTATTAGATTTGCACCTTGCAGATTCCACCATTCAAAAACCTATGGGAAGAATCAATGATGCTCTTATTGTTGCAAATAGGAATTTGGTGCCCGTAGATTTTATCGTTCTTGATATAGATTGCAATCTTTCTTGCCCTATTATTCTTGGTAGACCTTTCCTTAGAACCATTGGTGTGATTATTGATATGAAGGAAGGGAATATTTGATTCCAATTTACGTTAAATAAAGGCATGGAGCACTTTCCAAGAAAGAAAGTCAAATTACCTTATGAATCTATCTTGCGTGCTACTTATGAATCAAGTACCAAAGATGGCACTCGTTAGATTTATCTTCGCTTTTATGCCTAGCTAGGGGCGTTAAACGATAGCGCTAGTTGGGAGGCAACCCAATTTTTCTTTATGTTTTTTGCTTTTGCTCCTGTTTAGTAATAAATCTTGCATCTACTCTCTGTTTAGATATGTTTTTATCTTTTAATTAGTGTTTATGCCAAGTAGAACCTACAGGATAAACTATGATGATAGTTTATTTGATTCTGCTAAAAAACAGAAACTTTGCGCTCACGAGCAAACATTCAATAAATCACATAAACATGCTTTTGCATTGATTCTTTTTGCTGCTGATCAATAAACAAATTGTCCAGTACGTCCTATTTTGGTAGGATTTTTAGAGGACGAGCAGGAATTAAGCTTGGGGATGCTTGATACGTCTCCAATGTATCTATAATTTTAGATTGTTCCATTCTATTATATTACCCCTTTTGGATGTTTATGGGCTTTATTTTACACATTTATATCATTTTTGGGACTAACCTACTAACCGGAGGCCCAGCCTGTATTGCTGTTTTTTTTGCCTATTTCAGTATTTCGAAGAAAAGGAATATCAAACAGAGTCCAAACAGAATGAAACCTTCATGAGCATGATTTTTGGAACGAACGTGATCGAGAGGACTTGGAGTGCAATCCAAGAAGCAGCCGAGGCGGCCACGAGGGTGGAGGGCATGTCCACCGCCCTGGACGCGCCCCCTATCTCGTGGGCCCCTCGGGCGGCCACCGACCTACTTCTTCCTCCTATATATACCCACGTACCCCGAAAATATCCAGGGAGCCAACGAAAAACAATTTCCACCGCCGTAACCTTATGTATTCGCGAGATGCCATCTTGGAGCCTTCGTCGGTGCTCCGCCGGAGGGGGAATCGACCATGGAGGGCCTCTACATCAACATCATTGCCCCTCCGATGAGTTGTGAGTAGTTTGCCATAGACCTACGGGTCCATAGTTATTAGCTAGATGGCTTCTTCTCTCTTTTTGGATCTCAATACAATGTTCTCCCCCTCTCTTGTGAAGATCTATTTAATGTAACTCTTTTTGTGGTGTGTTTGTCGAGATCCGATGAATTGTGGGTTTATGATCAAGTTTATCTATGAGAAATATCTGAATCTCCTCTGAATTCTTTTATGTATGATTGAGTTATCTTTGCAAGTCCCTTCGAATTATCAGTTTGGTTTGGCCAACTAGATTGATATTTCTTGCAATGGGAGAAGTGCTTAGCTTTGGGTTCAATCTTGCGGTGTCCTTACCCAGTGACAATAGGGGTTGTAAGGCACGTATTGTATTGTTGCCATCGAGGATAAAAAGGTGGGGTTTATATCATATTGTATGAGTTTATCCCTCTAGATCATGTCATCTTTCTTAATGCGTTACTCTGTTCTTATGAACTTAATACTCTAGATGCATGCTGGATAGCGGTCGATGTGTGCAGTAATAGTAGTAGATGAAGGCAGGAGTCAGTCTACTTGTTGCGGTCGTGATTGTAACATCCCAAATTTTCAATTTGGAATGTTATACATTAGATCATCATTACATATCATATTTTATTGCTTTTTTTCTTGATCCTAGAAATTCTACGCAACTCAAGGACCCTCGGAGAGAGTTGGGAATTCCGTTATTTTCATATTTGAGTTACTCAAATTTTGAAAACAGGATCATTTGATTTTATTTATTTTATCTTCAATTATTTTTATTATAAAAATATGAGAGAGGGAATAAAATGACTTTCCCAAAAATAAAGAAATATTCAGGATTTAATAAAAAAATCAAATAAGATTTTATTTCGGATTTATTGGCTATTTTATTTGAATTTAGGAAAAATTGCATGTTTTTCAAAACTGCATTTTAGGGCCAAAAAAATGTTCATCTCGTCCTAAATAATTTATTTAGGCGGTGAAAATTTATTTTGGCATTTTTAGAATTTAGTTTTATTTTCTAGAATTTTTCTTAATTTCGGCTAAATTTATTTTAAAAAAAAGTTCCGCGCGCCTGACTGGGCCAAAGGCCCAGCCGAGCCGGCCCAGCGCCGCCACCGTCTCCCGCACCGGCTCGGGACCGGAGTCCCGAGCGAAGCCGCCGCCGCCGCCCGAGTCCAGGAGGAGCATGCATCGAGGCGCCCCCTTCCCCAAGCCAGGACGCCGCCCCCCCCCATAAATACCGCCCGCCGCCGCCTTCCCCACCCTGCCACCTGCCCCGCCCCGCCTCCCGCC
>NC_057795.1:366765962-366772665 GCF_018294505.1 Triticum aestivum | reverse complement strand
GGTAAATAAATGAATAATGTCAGTTTTATAACTGGGATGGAGACGGAAAAGAGACCGCAACAAATGTTGTGTCTGTAGGAGAGAGTAATTTTAGTGGTATGATTCATATCTAGAGACATATAGGGTGTGTGAGAGAACCCCATAGAGAGAAAGACAAAGTGAAAGACGAGTGAGACTGTGTGTGGCGGTGAAAAATAAAGCTTAGGTACCTAGTGATACCAAAGAACGGTAGAGATGTGAGAGATAATGAAAACCGTGTAATGTATAATCATAGGGAGAGTGTGACACTTCTCAAGGGAGACGTCGAGAGACCATGTTTGCGAAGATAGGAGAAACATGAAGTGAGCGTGCTGGTGAGCTGGAGAAAAGAGAGTGATAGCTACATGAAGGAGCATGCATGCGAGAGAGATGGGCGTGAAAGGAGTCAACATAAAAGGGATTCAAATATTTGAATTCGAGATGATGATACATGTAATTCATTCTCGAACCAAAATTAATCTATCAAACATGCATACTCATATGAATTCACGTGCATCTATGTTATTTAATGTGTAGATATTACCGATCCATACATTTTAGTAGAACATAATTTGGTTTAATTTTTTTGAATTCAACCTTATGATTTTTAGATCATTGTATTTGTAAATCATATTATACATATAAAGGAGCATAATTCTTTGTTGTGCTTTTGAAAGTATATATAAAAAATGATGTATATAACATTTTATTCCAATCAAAAATGGATCCTGGCCGAACAAAAATAGAATACAAACTGGATTCGAATTGAGTTGGCACGATAAAGATGCACTCTTGCTCTGCAAAAATTTGAATGAAGCGGGGAAAGTCACAGTAACCGCCCGAAACCAAAATCTGCGAGATGGAAATTACTACCTATCCCAGCTACACAAAGCCTATCGGTTCGATTTCTATAGGTTTCGATAGGCGTATGTTTGTAATTTCACTCAAACGTGACATAACCGCCTCTCACCTAGATTCATACACGGTGGGCGCCAAAACACAGTGTCTCCTTGGCCGAAATTGACTCCCTCCCCGATTCATACACGGTGGGCGCCAAAAACAAACTCTCATCGGCAAATATTCGGTGTATGTGAGATTACCGTCCTATCCCCAACCGACTAATATTGCTGTGATGTAGGAAATTTCAAACGGGGGCTAAGTTTGTAAATTTCCTCGCATTTGAGACAAGCGCGTCCTGAAGACATGGTTCCCCCTTTCCTCTCTCCCTCCATTTCCCCATTCGTACTTCGTGGGTGCCAAAACACCCTCTCCACCCCAGCCTCCTCCGTCTGCCACCCCATCCACCGCCGTCCTCCTCCACCATGCCGGAGCTGATATCTCGATGTGGTCATCCATTACAAGAGATCGACCTCTCTCATCCACGGCTTCGGACCGGGATCCTTGCATCCCGTCCTCTCGCTTCATCCCTGCCGTCGTCCACCTTGTCGGCGCCGCTCCTATGACCATCTCGTCCACCATGCCCTGCCGCCACCGTCTACCCTCCTAGATCTGCTTCCACGCTGCCGACAGCCATCGCTAATGCAACACCATCAAATTCTCAGCAGATGCATACACGGCGCCACACCAGAGGCGGTACTCTTTAGTATCTTCTCAACTTATTTATCGCAGCAAGAAAATAGATCACCACTGCTTTACTCTGATTTCTTGTCCATCACTTACTTGCTAGTTGAAAGCAAACATTGGTTGCGAAGTTGCCTTTGTCCGGTTTGCACCTTCAGATCCGCCATGGCACACTCAACACTATACTCACAATGCTTATGGTTTTCCCCTTTTATATTCCACACTAGTTAAATGACAGTACTCTAAATTTCAAAATTGGGTCAGTTGATTCTTCAGAGCTCACCGGAGTTCGCCAGTGCGAAGGAAGGGGCTCGGGTGGGGAAGGTGGTTGTGGGTGGTGGTGGTGGGGCCTTGCCGAACAATGGAAACTCGATGCGGGTGGGGTGGGGGTGGGGGTGGCGGAGGAACGCAGGCGGTGGGGGCTGGTGGTTCGGCCGGAGGCCCGTGCGGTGTTCTTTATGGGAAGAATTAGAGATGAGAAAGAAGAAGGGTTAGGAGACATAGGATCTTAATCCAACCGCCTGAAATGGTCGACTGACCCAAATGACAAAAGTCATGCGACTTGCATGCAGACATGCGTTTATATTCAGTACCATCATCATACCTGCTTAGCACTGCTCCTGAATCCATCAAGCTAAACAACGTGCCACTCATAATTCTAAACTTGTTGCTCAAATACGAATCTAATATGATGCTGATATTATTAAAACAGATAACGTTTAATTGGTCAGCTAATTTTCCTACTCTACTTTCGAAAAGCACGTGCACCACATATAGAGAGACAACAGGGAGTTGCATTCTTAATGTGCTCTGGTTCATCATGTGTGGGCACTGCACAACGAACATTTTATTATCCAAAATCTGCTTGCTCTTCTTTAGCATGTTCCTCTTATATTCTTCTTTAATAAGTACTCTCTCTGTTCGTAAATACAAGTCTTTGTATAGATTCCACCATGGACTACATATGGAGCAAAATGAGTGAATCTACACTCTAAAATGTATCTGTATACATCTGTATGTGATCCATAGTGGAAATCTCTACAAAGACTTATATTTTGGAACGGAGGGAGTATGATAGTAGTACAGTATGTTCCTTGTAGTGAAGATGAGCAGGGACATTTGCAGTGTAGAGGTCTATACGGTCGGTTGTGATGGACACTTTGAACTCTTCGGGCCTCTTTGATTCGTAGGATTTTGTAAACATAGTAATATGATTTGTAGCGGCCTGCCGACTTGAATCCTATAAGAATAGCAAGGAAATGTGGGGAGTTGTGTCGCCTTTGAGAGTTACACTTATATTAACAGTACCGCACCTTCAGTTGAAGAGAGCTGGTATCCGAAGCCTTTCTAGCTGTACCGGCAATACTAGCACATATATTCCAGCAAGTTCCACTGCTGATTTTACTGTAATGCTTACGGTTTTCCCGTTATATCTACACTATGATCTGTGAAGCTGCTCTGTGTCGCACTAGCAGCAGTCCACTCTTGAAGCTAAACACACCAATCATAAGTCCAAAGCTTACTTCTTCAAATACGAATTGTGATATGATACTAATGTTAGTTAACAGACACACATTTAATTGGTCAGGTAATGCTCCCACTTGATTTTCCAAATGCATGTGGCCACATATAGAGAGACATCATGGAATTGCATTTCTTTGGGCGCTGTGAGTCATCATGAGTGGGCAACCAACATTGTATGCAGTGAAGCGGAACCTCAAGAATATGCTTCCTCTTTTGTTCTTTAACATGTTCCTCTTTTGTTATTCTGTATTTAGTATGTATAGTATGTTACTTGTCAGGAAGGGGAGCAGGGATATCTGCAGTCAACAACTGATAGAGCTGGCCTGTACGTGATCGATAGGCTTTCAATTAGTAGCGGCAATACAACACTGTATCTTCCTGCCAGTTCTACTTTCCCGATTTATATATCACGGTTATGGTGTACCCCTTTTATGTACACTATGATCTGCCTAGTTGCTATGTGCTCTTGTTATCATGGTTTGGCAATAAACTCTCTATACAGTATATTATGAACCTATCATTTGCCAACTATCCTTACTTCTGGAGCCTATTTTTTGTGGACTTGTGCCAAATTATATTAATGCATACACTATATTACAGCACACATGAGCTCTCTCATCAGAATCCAGTGATAGCACACAAGGGTTTACAGGGGCGCCCCTATATTAGAATATCCTCTGCATTACAAAGATAATCTCACTACTATTTATGTTTTCATGGTTCTCAGATATTATACGTAATTACAGTGAATATCAGAATCCGCGCATCAGAAGAATATTGTGGAACACTACAATGACTTACAAAATTGGCACCAAGGCATTGAGTGCCATTCTGGATGCAATGAAACTCATACGCTCCCCACATGTAGATTCTTGTTCAGAATATGATCCTAATGACTATTCTAACCTCGAGGAGTCAAAGGCAGATGGCATGTCCTGTTCACCCATCAAGGTGTCTATTCTAATTTGGCAAGGTTTTATTGATTGCGCGTATCTTGCATATTGTCTTGCATTTCTTCTACTTTGTTGCACCGCCATCTGCTTAGTTTACTCATCACATATGTCGAGAAGCCATGCCCATCCATTATCAATACATATTACATCTGTCATCATACCATGTTTTTTCACTCAAATGATGTTCTTGTGCATCAGACATCAAAGAGGAAGAGGGTGATTGTCGAACCTGAAGGAGCACCAGCAAAGTCCTTGAAAAACGTGGTGGTGCCGGAGAAATCAGACATCACCCCACTTATATTGGTTGTACAACCAGTGACACAAAACATAGGACCG
The DNA here is from genome assembly GCF_018294505.1 of Triticum aestivum. NCBI lineage: Eukaryota > Viridiplantae > Streptophyta > Magnoliopsida > Poales > Poaceae > Triticum > Triticum aestivum. The sequence continues at coordinate 366,768,253 of NC_057795.1, read as the reverse complement.
ACTCCAGCAGACTGTACCCATACTTCACTGGCCACACCACTAGCCCCACCACACAGGACCTGCACTCCGGCAAAAGGTATGCCCAGTTGCCATAGCACCCGTCGTACCACAGAAAAATCCCACTCCGGCAAAAAGTACAGCAAGTCCACCGACCGAAGACCTATCCCAACTGCAGAGACGCCCAATTCCTCCAGATGGGAACCCCATTCCAGTTATTCCTAGTTTAAAAGACAATGCTTTCAATGTTGTTAGGAACTACGTGCATATATTCCCATCATGGGAAGATTATGGTGAAGACAAACACCATTTTCAAATCTTCCTGTCCCACTTACGTGTAAGTGCTATTATTCATGGAGATTATTTTCCGGTTTTCTACTGATTGAACACATCAATGATTTACATTACATTGTTGTAAGTACGCGAGGGTCAATCAGGATAGTCATGACGAGCAAAGTTTGCTTACACTTTTCAAGTAAGAATTGCAGCAGTATCGGTGTTACCTAAGGAAATCACACTTTGATGGCAAGTTTATAAAGGAATTTCTGGTGAAGTCTCCTATGCTAAATTTAGAAGACATTGAATGGAAAAACCTTGTTATGCACTGGTCTCATTCCTAGGATGAGGTACTGTCTATGATATCACATGAAAATTTGACCTTCTACTTTTCCGCATGTTCCTTACGGATCTTTTTTGCAAGAAATCAGCTCGAAGAAGAATTCTGGTTTGAAAAGAATGACAGGATATCGCAAATATGTCGCCAGGTGCTTTGCTCTTGTTAGTACCTATTATCCTGTATCACTGTACTTGCATACATACCTGGTTCATTATGTGACAGCAGTATGCATGATAGCTTGCTTATCAATTGTTTGCTCCAAATTATCTGATATGTATGAATGGTTACATTAGTGTAGAATATATCCAATGCCAATGAATTTTTTTAGCTCTGCATTGTTCTTGTAAGTACCTGTTGTCCTTTATTGGTGTACTTATATTGACAGGTAGTTGTTCGTGTACCATCACTCTGCAGCTTATTTTCCTTTGCCCTCCATTTTCTACACATTAGATCTATATTTACTCTTAGCATAAGGTTGGATAACACTGATGGTACTGAAGAAGTTTAGCTCTGCATTGCTCTTGACTGTACCTTTTGCCTGTATCGCTATACTTACATTTATAGCTACTTGGTTATGTAGCATCACTCTTCATCTTATCTTAAATATTCTCCATTTTTCTTATATTATCACATCTATATTTACTCTTAACAAAATCTAGAATAAAGGCAATGCTTATGAAGAATATTATGTGGTAAACTTCTTGAATTACCCCCCCCCCCAATCAGCATGGACAAGGGCTTTATAGAGCCTATCTTCACCAATAATGTAAGTTTGTCCTTCTCAAGCCTTCAAACTTTGTTGTGTATATTTGGTTAGGCATGACTGCAATAGTTGTTTATTTTTGGTGTTTGCATCAAATTGCATGTTTAAAGTTTATTATGTAATTCATAAACAAAAGTTGTCCTTCTCAATTTAAGTTTTCAGTTGTACAACCAAGTTCCTTCTTCATACCATGTAAATTAAACTATACAGAGAAAGTGATCTTCTTTTGCACTACATGTATGCTTCTGTTCTTGGTCCGTAATCCAGTGGTGTGGTGACACAGTGTCATATTCTGCAATGTCTTAACTATGAACAATGTCATATCATTCTACTATTATTTAAACTGTCTCTTTATTTGCCAATCCGAAATGGGATAAATTGACAGCACACTAACCATTGATATTATGAGTTCTTGATCTGTAATCCAGTTGTGTCGTGAAGCTGCCAACTCCTTCACAATGTCATTTCCTCCTATGTCTTGACCTGAACAATACCATATTGTGTTAATGCTATTTTAAAATGGGTCACTTTATTCACCAGTAAGAAATGTGATGAATTGTCAGCACTGGTACTTATATGTGCAAAACCTTTCATTTGTTTGCTTGTTTATCTTTCAGAGTGAGGAGGATCTAAGTGTCAAACAAGCGCAATCTCATCAGCTTGCTCAGCTGCTTGCACTGCAGCTCCCGAGCAGGGCTAACCTTTCTTGAACTCTATTGAAGTGTTGTCGATTTTGTATATTATTTTGTCGGCGTGTTTATTTGCACTGGTGGCGATCTTTGATGCCCAGTGTATGTAATCTGCTGTTTGCCTGTGATTTATTATCATAGTGGCGAACTTTGATGGCCAGTTGATGTAATATGCCGTAATTTCTTTATTGTATAGTCTAGGTTTTTTCTTATTCATGATGCTACA